>NC_043989.1:24415166-24430166 GCF_902150065.1 Myripristis murdjan
CAATTTTACAGACTTAATTTTTTGTGAGACTAATAACAAAAACAAAAAGGATATATTACTTTTAATAAATATATCTATATCCATCTTTATCCATTAAATTACGTAGTGTCAGCCAAACCCCCCCATATGAGTGAAACACATGAAGGGCAAGTCGACACGCTGTCTCAGAGTGTTTTTGAGGTTAATAACCAGACATTGTTAATTTATAGCTGACGCGTTATGGTTTTCATTGATGTTAAAATCGATGCTGGTAGATTAACCTACACTGAGATTGAGGTGAAAACAAAAAGTGTGTCATTTAGCCCCGGCTTCCCCTACATCTTGTCTCAGAGTGGCAAGGATCTTCGCAGCAGCTCACATGAAGCACGACCAAGAGAGTCAAAAATCTGTCAAACTCACCATGATTCAAAGTCTACCAGTAATGGCTTTAAATATATAAAAAAAAAAAAAATTGAAAGAGAACACATTCACTTTGCTATACAGTACAATGGAGCATTTGTCACAGGCAGGTATGTTAACCTAATTAAGTGTTAGTTATTAATGAATTATCAGTCCATTAAAATGTAATTTCAGGTCTTTTGTTAGTTATTCACTTTATTCTATTCACCTGGCTATTCACTTTATTCGTCCTGGGACCAGTTTGGTTAACACGACGTCATGAGGAAGATTATCGCTGCCTTCACATTAAACTTGTGAGCAGGTGGTTACGACATGGGAAGACGTGTACACGACTTCAGGGCTGTCCGAAAATGTCCACTTCTGAAGCCATGAGCACCATGAGGAGGCGTTCAAAAGGACTCCTCTCTTCATGAACACGATAAACACAACAGCAGAGACTCCAATGTTAAAACTCTGCTGTAAAAATACTAGTCCAACAGCAGTGTTGGATGAAATGACATAGAGATCAAGCTATCATTATTTCAAAGCCCTTATTAAAAGACTTCAAATGTGTCATGAAAACAGTTTTCATGACACAAAACAAGTGAAGGCGAATGGCTGCTCTGCTGATTGACTCTCATTATTACAGTCAGAAAAGGGTTTTGTCGCAGTCCAGGCAAATGAAAACAAAGTAAAATACACAGCGAAAACAACAGCTAAAGATCTAATTAATGTTTTAATAATCAAAATCAACAAAGAACAATCTAGATGAGGCCCGACAAAACCGTGGAATAACTCAATGGCTGACTTTGTGGGAAGCCTGCCTTTTTCTCACCAGCGTTCTTGAAAGTACAACTGCTTCTTGCTTTTTCTCATAATTGCTTTGCAAATATAAGCCAGCTTCAACACTAAAGCAGCATTTACTCTTACTTATTAATTATATACTGCTCGAAAAGCTACAGAGCTAATGTGTACAAAATGACTTAAATCCACATTGCGGTGGTGTTTGATAGCATCCAAGTGTGCAGAGTGTCATTTGTGGTGGAATAATCACATACCACAACCCTGTGGATGGAAAAAAAAAAATGAAAGAAAAAATGAAATATATGGGTTTAAAATAGTGTTTAAATCAATGAAGTGACTTAAGCTGCAGGAGCAAGGCAATCTAGGTGTGACAGGTAGTGCTGTGCTCTGATCCCGGCATGCTGAGAAATAAAGCCTGTATGTGTTAATTACCTCGTCTGACCTGATTCCCTCTATAGTACATGTCTGTTGTGTAAGAGACAGACAGTGATCTGTGGCAGGGGACAGCAGCAGGACGAGTGTGTGTGCTTGTGTGTGTGTGTGTGTGTGTGTGTCTAGTAGTATGACAGCTCTGTCAGATATCTTTCTGCACTGACGGAAGACGCACATGTCAACCACCAGTCCCCACGCACACAATGATTACATCTATACAGCTGTCACACACACACACACACACGCACACACATGCACACACACTAACACACACCTCACCTGTCAATCACTTAGTCTCATATTCCCAGCTCTCTCGCTCGCTCTTTGCTCCTCCTCCCTCCTTCCCTTTCTACCTGCCTCTCCCCCTCCCTCTGTGCTCTCTTTCATCACTCTGTTATTTTTCTTTCCTTTTTAAGAAACTGTCTGTTGCCCTGAAACTGGGTCTTTTTGTCCTCCCAGGGGTCTCCATAATTTTTTTTTCTTTCCCTCTCGCTCCTCTCATTTCGCCTCTGTTCTGTCTCATTCTAAGTCTCTCATCTTGATGGTGGATTAGATGTCTGGGAGAGGGGGAGATCGGCGCGTTAAAGCCTCAGAGGTGATCGGCGGATCACCTTTTGTGGATCAGCGGGTTAAAGCCTCATGCGTACCTCGTATTTGGTCCTGCTCATACGTACACTGACATCTGAGGTTGGTTACCTAACTTGTTGATTTCTCAGTGGAGGCGAGTGACTGGAAAAAGGTGAGGTGTACCGGCACGGTAATGGCCAGAAATATATCGCTATTTAAGGAAAATCTTTTAAAAAAAACTGCAGTTCACATCCCAACTGTTCCCTGCAGACCAGCATCCCTCTCCTCCTGTGCAGTCATTGTTTACAGTGAACTGTCCTACATTTGAAATGCCATTAAAAAAAAAAAAAGAGTAAATTGCAGCCACAAGCGATCACTGCAGGTTTCAAGCCGGTTAAATTTACAACCGCAGTTCAACAGCTGTGGGGGAATGTTCAAAGGTTGGGATCCATCCAGTGACACCGTGGCAGGACTCGCAGGCCTGTGTGGTGCGGTGGGTGCAACACGCCATAAACACTGCCTGGATTAGGAGCTTAATTCCCACTGGGCCCACCTACACTAAAATGTATGCACTCATGAATAATAGCACCCACCAAATGGCATATGTTACATCACATGATTAACCTTACTGTAAATGGATTTTAAAAAAAACTCCATAAGAGCTGCCCTTTGAGAGGTCTGACTAATGCCGGTGTAGGATACTGACTCTTTCAGGTTCATGAGTCAATAGCGTTGTGTTGTTAATCTGAGTGGGCTAGTTTTTATAGCACTTATGCATTTCAAAACCCTATTTACCAGCTTTGGTATTGATATGAAGAGGTTTACAGTGAAATCTGATATCCACCTTTTGCAAGACGTGACACTGGCATGTCAGGCAAGAAATACCCACTATTCACACAGCATAATAAATGTTCACTGGCATGGTGATAGAAATTGAAATGCTCCTGAAATTGGTAGGGCAAAGATAGCTGGATGGCTAAACTAGTTTTTATACCTGCGAGACCAATGGACTGCCATGACATTCACCAAATAATAATTAGAGCTGCTTGGCTTGAGACCCTTGAAATAAAATACAAACCTCTGATATTATTATTACACTGAAACCGTCATTCTGTGATGTTCAATACATTCTAGGAGTTCTATTGTATTGAAGTGGATGAAAGCCACATGAAAAAAATAAATCTCACAAATAAAGTCATAAGTCTGACTTTATTCTCAGAATTCTGAGATTAATCTCAGAATTCATTTTTATTTATTTTTTTTTCCATGTGGCCAATACTCTCTTACTATTGTAATCATTGTTGTAATACCCCCTTAAAAAAAAACAAAAAACAAAAAACCACTTTCTCTCCACCTGCCATGTATACTTCAGTTTCATTTTCCCACACTTCCCATAATTCCTTTCAACAACCAGCAAACATAGAGAGCAGTAACAATAATGAAAGTAGGTTTCTGCCTGTATGATTGCTGAGAAACTGACACCAAACATTGCACACTGTTTTAGATTGCTGAAATCTTTTTTGCCCTTTTAATCTCCACTGCACCTTCACTGGGAACGTGAAATCACATCACCTGCACTTACAGCAAAGGCCTCATAATTACAGTAAAGAACATCCACAGTGGTATTATGGCTTACTAGTTCATGTGTACTGAATCTCGTTGTGTCTCACCTGTTCAGATTTGGCAGAAACCTGTTGGATTGCTTTATGGCACAGTGGGATATTGCTTTACAGCACAAAACAGGAGCCACTTTATTAATACACCACCTGATTCCTGCTCCACTGTTCTAACGGCAGAGCGTCAAATTCACATCAGCTGGCTGGGTCTAAATGGTTGTTTTTGGCTCTCATATTAATTTGTACCTCTGAGACGACCCGGCGTAGCACAGCACGGCCAGCTAACGGCGATTTTCATTAGAGTTGTGTTTTTAACCACGGTCCCCTGTTGAATCAAAGGTTTTGATGATGAATCCGCAATCCAACTTTTTCCTCATCTTTCCAAGTAGCCTGCCAACTCCAGAGTTTCTCTCGGCCTTTAGCAAGTTCTGTAACAATCTCAGCTGTAGCGTGGGATTTCCATTTGATAGGGTTTTGAAGATGAAACATCCTTTACAAGCAAATCCAAGGCTACTGGAATCCCCTCTGAAGTGCTGAGCAAAGAAACAAACAGTACTCTAACTCAGTCAGAGGCCTTGTGCAAGGAACAATATAAGAAGAAAGGAGATGGCCCATATTGTCTTTGCACTTGTCAGAACAAACACACGAGCTACTACTTAAGTGTTTAATAGGCGAGGGAATATCAGGATATCCGTTTCACTGGGAGACAGAAGGCCTGTGTTGTAAGTCAGCTTGGGGTCCATCTGGAGAGCGTGTTGTATTCACAGCAATGTCAAAGAGACACGTTTGATCATTTCATCTGAGTGCTGTTAATAGCAACCTACTGTAAAATCCACCATTTGACAACAGTGACAAAGCTGGGCATTTTTACCCATTTATCTCATTCCTAAAGGAATAGTTCAACTAAGAATACAAAATTTGTATTCATCCGCTTTCTGAAACATTTAAACATAACACAGTGAGTTAGTTAGCACAGCTTTATGCCACCCTTCTCAAAACCAGCGAGAAATTTTTCTTTACAGCTCCAAAAAGGGCATAAAATGATTCCAAAGAGCTGATGCAGGATAAGTTCTGTAAAGCAAAATGATTGCGCTGTGGATCCTAAAGAGCCAGTTCCCGGTCACTTAGGCCAGAAGGCTGACATGGAGCTGTACATGAAAACTCACTGTGTCATATGAACATGGAACTGGCTGAGTGTATAGTGAGTGAATTTTATTTTGGGGTGAATTATTCCTGTAATCTCTTACTTTACAGGAACCTTCAATCTCTTCCTCTTTTTGTCTCTTGGTCATGTCTGAAACTTTTCTGCATTATTTCACAAGCGGGTTTCTGATCTTCTCTCCTTTTTTTAAGCAATTTTGTTCCATCTCGTTAGCGTATTTCCATTTCCATCGACTCTTGTCACACAGTGGGGGGAAAAAAAATCAGCAGCTGCCCTTTGCCGACCCAAAAATGACTTGTTAGCGACACTCATTAAAACCAACTGTCTCATTAGCTGCAAGCGATGTGCAGGCCTCGATGAGGAACAGTAACAAGCTGCTCTGTGTGTGTGTCCTCGCAGTCATCTTGAGTCGGAGCGCAGCGCCCTGAAGAGAAGAGAATGGGAGAGGAGGACCCAGGAGGTCCAGCAGGACGAAGACCTCTTCTCAACTGGATTCAACTTGTTTGGAGAACCATATAAGGTGAGGACAGATGTATGTACGGATTTTAAGGTCTATAAAGCACTGATGACATTTTATAGTAACAGATATGTGCCAGAAACTAGCACCAGCACACTTTAAAGGTGCAGTGGCTAAATCCACATGTTTTTGGTTCTAAATGGCAGCAAGAGGAAACATAGTATGATAGTATCATTTCACCATCATCCTTCTTGTCATCACTTCCTGTGAGAGGGGAAGTGATGCCAGAATTTTATTTGGGCTAACAGGGTGAATCTGCAGGCTCTCCATTAGTGGGGGAGGAATGTTTTTTTCTGTCGCAAGCCATTTTGTGATTTTGACTGAGAAGGTATGCTAATTTTCATAAAAATATTGCCTGGTGCAGCTTTAAAGGTACACTATGCAAAGTTGAGGAAGTGGGAACAATCTGGCCAAGACAAGACTGGTAAACCCAAAGGAATCAGCACTCACAATGAGAACCATGTGGACTCAGTCATTAAATTTCATACTTACACTGAAATCAACCCTTGGCCGTTTTGCATAGTGCACCTTTTTTGCAGCTCACATGGGAAATACCAATGAGTAATGCCAATTATTGTGACAGTTATCCACCAACAATTATACCAGCAGTGTGTTTTGTTACTTGTGCACTAATGCACTTTGATCTGATGATTTGATTGCCTGATTATTTGACTTGATGGTGGATTGTAAATAGGAATAGGAATAGGAATTTATTATAAAAAGGGGGAATTATTAAAATTCCCCTTTTTTTGCCACTGAATTTTCCTGCAGAGGATGTTTCTCTGACATTTGTGTGGGTTCTGTTCTGCTCAGTTGTGAAATGGCAGAGAGGCAACATATTTGCTTCTTTTTTTTCCAGCTGTAAGTAAGCTCGGCATGCATGAAGTCTGGGACCATTATTTTTTACCCCGTCTGCCCCTGTGTAAAGAATTGATTTTGGTTGGTTAACTCTCATTTGCTACAGAGAGACACTAAAGCACTTGCTTATGCAACCAAGTGTATCGACCTTGGGAAGTAGCGGCTTTGAGTCCTGACAGAATTTGTTTAACTGTTGCTGTGTCTGAGCACAGAGGACACGAGGGTACTTCAGCCAGAAAATGCTGAAGGTTTTGCAGTGAAGACAGCACATCAGGTGGTTGTTCCGATACTTACCATAATCCTAGATTCAGCCATTCCACCGTACTCAAACAGTTTCCAAATAAGTAATGCAGTAAAATCCAGCTGTTTCATTTTGTCACAAATTGAGGAGACGGTGTATCTTTGCTGTCTTTGCAGTGTTGTCTGCATTCATTGGCTTGACTGGGACGCTATAATCAAAGGTCAAAATTTCTAGTGTGGAACGGCCCCGGCTCCTGTGCCCTCTTCACACCAGATTACTCCTACTCACATCGAGCTATACTTGCAAATTACACAGACGCGTCTAATGTGGGCGCTATAATTAAGGGTCAAAATTTTAACTCCTACACCAATTGACACGAAACTTGCTACACACATCCAGCTATCCCTGTGAATTACAACTGTCGGCCAGATGAGGGCGGTGTAATTAAAGGACAAAAATTTCAAAGTTTGACGCTACACGTCCGCATTCGATGACACTTGGAGGGATGATGCTTCTTGTTGCCGACTGGCTCAAGAGGTGTCAAGAGGTGCCATTCATGGGACGCGATGTGTTTGCTTGTTCCATATTCCAGCTCTTTCCATCTAATCTTCCTCCTCTTGCATGCTTTACCAGTTCATCCACTGGCCCTGCTTAACCCCACTTCATTATAATTACCACATACGATTTATGTAACCTTTTTAACCCAGTCACTTTCTCTCCTTCTGACTTTTTCTTTCCTGCCATGGGTCTCTCTCTCTCTCTCTCTCTCTCTCTCTCTCTCTCTCTCTCTCTCTCTCCCTCTCTCTATCTGGAATGGCTGTCCGTCACTCTCTGCCTGTCTCTCCCTCTCTCCAGTATTCTTTCTCTCTGTCAGCTATTAGCTAATCCCTTTTCTAATCCTGTTAAAGAGTGCTATGCTGTTAGCAGCTATTTGGGATGATCTATTCACACACACACACACACATACACACACACACACACACACACACACACACACACACACACACACACACACACATAGGTATTCATGCCTCCTCTTCTCCTCTGTTTTCCATTTTACTCTTCTGTAAATGTGTTTTCTGTTCCTCTTCAGCCACCCAATCTTTTATTCATGAGCCCGAGATGGAGAAGAGATGGGCTAATTTATTCACAGCTAACTTTGGCTCGCCATGGTGTGTGTGTGTGTGTGTGTGTGTTTGTATGTGTGTGTACGCGTGTGTGCGGAGGAATACATCTGTTAAGATTATTTGAATGCAACTCCCTACTTTCTTGTATCATTCTTTTGTAAATAAGCCCTGATTCTTTGCACTGTTTTCTTTTGCTATTTTCATGGTTTTCCGCTTTATTAGGCTGCAAAAAATGACGGAGACAAGGAAGAGAGACATGACAGATGAGAGCGGGTTACAGATATGCGATAAGGGTGATAAATGCAATTTCAGTCCACATGGCAGTGAGAACTTGCTTTGTATAGACCACAGAGCCATGAGGACTTGAAAACAATGTCTCGTCCTCTCTAACTGTCATCTCTTTAGCTTTACTGGTGGTTTAATTTTGCTGACTGTCATGCATCTTTTACCAGGAAACCAATCCACGCAGGTCAGTTTCACCTACTTAGACGACTTTGGACTGCTCTCAGATCAAGTCGATTAAAAGGACAAGAGATCACATGGATAGGAATTAGCCTCAAGTGCTGTTTACACTGACTTCTGAAACACTATGTTTGTTCTATTACTAGAAAAGTGTTTCTAATTTGTACGATTGTGTTGACGTGTATCGTAGAAAAGCCTGTGCACACACACACACACACACACACAACTCAACACATTTTTCCAAGAAACACACACACCCAGACACACTGTTCCCTCCTCAATAATAAGGCATCTCCATGGATCATTGGCCGTTATTACATTATTATTTGGTTATTGACTGAGGCTGTTTCCTATGAGTTACAAAAACACCCACACATACTGTATAAGCAAGATTAATGCTTCCCAGTCATAAGATGAAAAAACAACATGGTTGTGGCCTTAAATGGGTCATGCTTTTTTTTAATCTTGTGCATTTCTTCTGATGATGTCTTGGGCAATCACAATGTTTTTTTACAATCACTGGGAAATCATTGGAAAAAGCATCCGATCCAGCCGTTATCACACCATTGAATGAAAGTCATCAGTCGTAGTCACCCCCACAGGTATGGCTGAGCAGGGCCTTACTGCACCTTCTATTGGGTTGGGCTGCTCTGACCTTGATTGGTTAAGAGCAACTCATCAATCACGCTTAACCAATCAAACATTAGTTTTAGCTATTTCTGTCAGCTTTTGTTAGTGACTTGGTTAAGGTTAGGAAAGGGTCTTTGTTAAGGTGAGGAAAAGGTTTGTTGTTATGGTTAAGTTCAGGAAATGGTAATGCTAAGGTTAGGAAAAGGTAATGGTTAAGTTCAAGAAAAGGTAGTGGTTAAGGTTGAGAAAAGGTAATGGTTAAGGTTGGGAAAAGGTAATGACTGAGGTTAGGAAAAGGTAGTGCTTAAGGTTAGGAAAAGGTAATGGCTAAGGTTAGGAAAAGGTAATGGTTAAGTTCAGGAAAGGGTAATGGTTAAGGTTAGGAAAAGGTAATGGTAAAGGTTGGGAAAGGGTAATGGCTAAGGTTAGGAAAAGGAAATGGTTAAGTTCTGGAAACGGTAGTGGTTAAGGTTAAGAAAAGGTAATGGCTAAGGTTAGGAAAAGGTAATGGTTAAGTTCAAGAAAAGGTAGTGGTTAAGGTTAGGAATAGGTAATGGTTAAGGTTGAGAAAAGGTAATGGTTAAGGTTGGGAAAAGGTAATGACTGAGGTTAGGAAAAGGTAGTGCTTAAGGTTAGGAAAAGGTAATGGCTAAGGTTAGGAAAAGGTAATGGTTAAGTTCAGGAAAAGGTAGTGGTTAAGGTTAAGAAAAGGTATTGGCTAAGGTTAGGAAAAGGTAATGGTTAAGTTCAGGAAAGGGTAATGGTTAAGGTTAGGAAAAGGTAATGGTTAAGTTCAGGAAAAGGCAGCGGTTAAGGTTAGGAAAAGGTAAAGGTAAAGGTTGGGAAAGGGTAATGGCTAAGGTTAGGAAAAGGTAATGGTTAAGTTCAGGAAAAGTTAAAGGTTAAAGTTTCGAAAAGGTATTAACTAAGGACAGGAAAAGGTAATGGTTAAGTTTAGGAAACGCTAATGGTTAACGTTAAGAAAATTGGCTAACATTAGCTAAGTAATGTTAGATAGCTAATGCTTGCTAGCTAAAAACAAACATGGTTCTTGCTTGAGTCAGGACTCGATCCCGGGGCTCTGGAGTGAAGGTCCATCCACCGCCCTAACCTTCTCCTCTCGTGACCGTCTTCTTTAGCCTTAATTCTATGTCACAGTACGTCTGGCTCCAGAGTCCCAGTTGACCAGTTAAGATGGATTGAGGATAACAGTCCACTGACCCACTAGAGGGTGCTGTAGGGCCTTAGTAACACATACCCTGTGAGGTTTATTATGACTGATACTGCCCATTCAGTTGTGTGATAGCAGGCAAATGGAGTGCTCAAACACGTGTCTGACTGGTGTTACGTAGAGCTGCACTCAGGCCTTTATAATTATTATTACATCTAACTTGATGTACTTCCTGCAAGTGTTAAGATCACTGACGTTATTGTTCTCTGAGAACAGTGACTCAGTACTTTTCTGAAGCTTTCCAAATATAGCGAATTAAATCATCTCTTTAAAACTGGCTGAATGTTCTTTTTTATCTATTTTTTTATCTTTCAGCCATAAAATCTCTTGCGACATTATTCAACACTATCACTCCATGTTAACGCAGGGCTGATGAGTGCAGGCTGTGCAATACCTGCCTGTGCACGTTGTGTAACACAGAAAATCCTTTTAGCAAACCACAAAGGTAATGTATGATAGAACTACATGGCCATATTTCACATTGATTAAATTCAACATTTTCACTGATTCTCATTTGTAATTCATGATGAACTGTCATGATAAAATTACAGGCTGTAGATCTTGCATAATTCGACACAATTAGTCTATAATTAATGACAGCTACATGATCCGTTATTCAGGTAGAATCAAGCAATTTAGTAGGCCTGCTTTCACTTTCTCCTCTTCTAACACATTGACCACGGTGTCTTTTTATGAGGCGCCCGTGCCAAATATAGCCATCTCAAAGCATTAATTACTTTTCAGAAATGTCAAATGATCAAATCATGTATTTTCACTGTTAAAGAATGATTATTGCCAAATATGCCCCATTCAACCATCCAGCTATTTTGAAAGTATGACGGCATTGGGACTAATCTTTTTTTTTTTTCCAGTTGTGCTAAAGTGTTACCTATCTTCCTTATTGTAAATATATGTACTGTAAATATTTAAAGTTGTTCTTGTATTTTCTTTCACTTTTTTTTCTCTTTTTTGGGAAGTACTACCAATCACGTGACTATGTCATGTGACCCATGATGAAAATGATTTAGCTTCTTCAATCCTGCTAATCCCATCAGTGAGTTTGTCATTACAAATGCATGTTGCATGGTTCAAACCCACAGGATTTTATTTTAGGTTCTAGCAGAGATCTCAAGGTTTGCTAAGATACCAAATACGCCTGCTGGTTTACAGGGAAATGTTTATAAAATGATGCACAAGACATTTGTGCTGTTGCTTCAATGAAGCGTTACAACCAGCAAATACAGAATACATATTGTTGTGTAATATAGAAAAAAAAATTAGGCCAATTAAGGGGATATTTAGGGGAAAATAAGAAATACAGTGGTTAAGATGATGACTTTGTATTGGTTTTTGAGACTGAGGAAGAGCGTGGGCTGGACACATCACTGCTGTGGGTGCCTGAACTTAATCTGCAGAACAGAGCTGCAGTGTGCAGACTGTATTTCGCTTTATATTTTCAGCTGACCGTCATATATCAGTGTGGTGTGCACCATCCTTGATCGCTAGTGAATCTGGGGTCAGGCTAATAATGGTACCTGCCCCATTAATTTTGCTGCTTCAACTAGGGCCAGGCCTTCTTAAGGATGGCATGTGTTTAATTAATCATTTCGTCCAGATGTCCGGTCAGTGGTCACCCTATCTATCTTTCGCTGTCCTTCTCCAGCCAAGTAAAAAGGGCATTTCTCTAGTCTGGAGAAATGAGGAAAAAAAATGGAAGGCTTAATTAATACTCTTCCCTTTCTCCCTCCCACCTGTCTCTCCTTTTTCTCTCTTGTTCTCCTCTCTTCCCAGACTAATAAAGGCGATGCGCTGGCCAGTCGGGTCCAGAACACATTGGGTTCCTACGAGGAAATGAAAGACCTTTTAACCAGCCACTCCAACCAGAGCCACTTGGTGGGAATCCCTAAAGGCAGCAGCACGGCCAACAACCTGCAAACCCCAGCCGCCTCGACAGCAGAGAGACATGCGGTCGAGTCCCACCCGGCGCAGCTCTTCAGTGAGGGGCTGAGAGGAGGAACAGGAGGAGGGGGCGGAGGAGGAGGAGAAGGAGGTGGGGAGAAGAGGATGGGAAACCCACCTTCTTCATCTTCGAATGTCACGTCCATGCAGCCTCCTGCTTCCACCGCGTCGTCCTCGTCATCTACGATGCCACATCAAAGCTCCAAGAAGTCGCGCAACTCCATGGAGTGGTCCAGGGGAGGCCATGGAGCGAGTACCCAGGGAACGGGCCTCGTTCTGGGGTTAGGACAAGGACAGGGCCAGGGTGCCGGAGCTGCAGGTGGAAGAGGGAAGTTGTCTTCATTGGAGGAACAGCAAATGCAAAGGCATGAGGAGCTGTTCAGCTCACTGAAAGATGAACTAGGCTTAAAAGGAGACTCAAGTCCTTCCTCCTCCTCTTCCTCCTCTTCCTCCTCATCCTCCTCTGTTCGAAGACATTCCTCACATCCCTCCAAAAGCCTCCCTCTCCCAGGTAAGCCCGAGAAAGGCCTTAAAAAATAAATAAATAAAATAGAATAAAATAAAATAAAATAAAATAAAAAGAAGATGGGGTGCTGTTGCATTTGCGTCAGCTTTTAGTTAAGAATAATTTCAAAGATGTTAAAAAAGCCACTGTATCACCCTTTGGCCAGATGGTTTATGAAAATGAACATCTGCATGTGATGATAACCATATTTTTTGGCTGAATTCTTAACAACCAAGATACTCATAATTTGCTTTGATTGGTTAATAGTGCCGTCTGTCTGATAGAGAGTGAATTTTTGATGTCCAGTCTTCACTAGATTTTGACAGCACAGAGCAAAACAGTTGTCTTTATTATTTTTTTTTTCTGGGAGGACAGCCTCTAATTTTTCTCTTTTTTTTTTTAACTATACCTTTTTTTCACAGATGGTGGCCATTTTAGATCCTCCAACACGGAAGGCGGCCATTTTAAGTCTTCCACTAACACAGAGAGCGGAGGACATTTCAAATCTTCCCCGTTCGAAAATGAGGCGGGCTCTCACCTCTCCTCGTCCTCCTCACCATTGGCTTCCACATCTGTTCTGACCACACCCACTCCTGGGTTAACCACCCCCACTTCTGGACTGACCACGCCCACCTTCCCGCCGGGTAGCCTATCGGGGAAGCCGATTGCGGTCCAGCAGAAGCCCACAGCGTATGTTCGACCAATGGACGGGCAGGACCAGGCTCCTAGTGACTCTCCGCAGCTCAAGCCCCCTCTGGTGGCCACTGAGGGCTACAGCAACAGTCAGGCTTACGGAGGAAACGGCGTCAATGTGAAGAATAAGCTGCCCAAGTTAAGCCTCAGCCACACAGGGGAGGTAAGTGAAAGAATTAATTTTTGCAGTTACATTTTTTTTGTCGTAGCCTTTGCCCATTTTGTATTTTGTAATTATCCTTTCAGTTTTACTCAAGTCAGTTTATATGTATAGACATAAATAGTGGTTAAATGCAAATTCCAGCCTAACACTGTTTGATTGGTCATTTCTGTTGCATTTCTGGTGGTTTTTGTGGTTTGTTGTTGTATTTTTGCTCTTCTGCAATTAACTAGCAAAAGGTCAATGAGCTGAAACAGAAACATCAGCAGTCAGGTTTTGAATTTCAGCCCCAATGTTGAAGAAAAGCATAAAGAGAGAAATCCAGCATCGAGGAGGGAGAGCTCGCTTCTGTCTTCCATTAAGCTCCACTTTAGCTGCAGCTGCACTCTGTGTGCAAATTACAGCCTGAAACAACAAAAAGCACGAGAAACACAATGTCAGTCACTGATCCCTTTTTTCTCATTGTGGAGTTTTCCTTTAGGATCTCAGAGAGCTTCTCAGTACCAGCTTTATGAAAACAATAAAGTAAAACGAAGTCAGATGTTAATTATCTTGTCTAAATTGGTTTCAATCATTCAAGCCTTCTGACCCAGTAATACCTTGCAACAGAGTAGGGAATCAGCCATTTTCCCATTGTTATTTAACACTAATTAATAATTAGTCCCATCTCAATTCTACAAGCATCACACTTAACATTTTAATGTGTGCTAATTGATGTTATACGGTATAAGCAATCTATTAGCCATTAGCAAAGTATTATAAACCTCAGCTGCAACTTAACACAACCACATTTAATGAATGTGTCATTAACCAGCACTTCATAAAGTAGTTAACATTGATTAGACTGGTAGTCAAAAGTTAATGTTTTCTCAACATTTATGACATGCTAATTAGATTTTGTTTTGTTTTAATTTGATTTGATTAAAAAATGCCTGCGTGTTAGTAAAACATTAAGTGATTCTAAGTAAAAATTAATAATTAATTCACTGTTTATGCTTATTCTTGCATTTGTCAGTAAAATCATCTCAGTCAACTTTCCGAGCAGGTTGCAAAAGTTTTTGGCAGCGAGGCAGATAAAGAATATGAGGGAGGAGGAAAACACTATTCTGCACAATTAAAAGTTACTAAAATGTGCCCAGTAGCTGAATATTTTTTTAACTGTCCAAAACAACAGCTTCAGCAAAAATAATGCAAACCATCCATTTCTTAATTTTTCTTTGTCTTGTTACTTTAATGACAATGAGGAAGCACTAGTCCAAATTATTTGGACATCAGGGCACTGTCATTACATCATGTATCAATACATTCTTGGCATTTCTAGTGACATTTTTTGTTCATGGAATTTGTTAAATTATATCACACCAATCTGGGAAAAACATAATTTTAAATGGAATTACAAGCAGAGCATACCAGGTACTTGGGATATTGTGGGGCTGAATCTAGCCTGGCCGTATCTTATAACAGTAAGACAAGTCATGATCTCTCGTTCAGACGAATTACTTCATTAATCAATATATCTACTACTTGAGCATAATTAATAGAGAGCACTTCATTATTGAGGTGAATACTTACAGATGGGTAATTGTTAGGTCAAATGAGTCTGACAACACCACACTCCTCCACAAGCCACTCTGACCTGCTCTCTCTCTCTCTCTCTC
>NC_043989.1:24432666-24445166 GCF_902150065.1 Myripristis murdjan
GAAAATGGTGAATTTGCTAAAGAGATTAAAGAGGTTTGAGGTATTACAATATTTTTGATTTGTAAGGTTATTTTAATTGTTTATGTTTTTATGTCTTCTAAGTCTGTTTTGGTCATTTACAGTTTCTAAGGTTAAACTCCTCATAAGCCTCTAGGATTTTTTCAGTTTAACCTGCACACTCTTTTTCACTTGTTTGTTTTATTTGTATGTGTTATGTTGTGCAAATTTAAAAGAAAAAAAAATCTAAATCCAGATTTTTTTCTATAACTAGTTCAGTTTTATTGAATTTATACAACAATGGGTTTATATGAGCTACATCAAGTTCATCCAAAAAAAAAAAAAAAAAAAAACCCTCAAATAGTCATTTTTTTAATGACTTATTTCCACCATGAAACACACTTTTTTCAACTTAACTTGCAGGTAAGAGATCATGATGTCACCTGGTTGGATTCCACTGCCAGTCAAAGTACAGCTTTGACATCACAATCACTTTGAAATTTGTCGGTCATTGTGAGATCACTCCCGTCCCAATTCAAACCTGAGGTGTCACCTCACAGTAACCCTGACCCTTTGAGAACCCCATTTTGACGTCCCAGAATGCATCACAGTCACCCAGAGCCCTGTAGAACCACTGCAAGAGAACATCACGGTCCAACACAAAGCAGAAATCTGACATCACAATCAACCTGACTTTATTGTAGGACTCTATTGTGAGATCACTCCTGTCCTTATCAAACTGCAGCTCTGTCTGTTTTACATGATAGATGATATTTACTTGTGTATTTATATATTGGATTAACAAGGCAGCCCTCCAGTAATAAAATCTTTATTGCACATTTTGGGCAAGACGCCCTTCCTCAGTGTGTTGTGTAGTACCCAACCAATATATCATATCAATATCAGCCTATCACAGATAAATCAGTATCATCAATATCAGTATGTTTACCGATGTGCACCGTTGTTGTTGTTTTTTTTTATATATATATATATATACAGAATATCTATCTATCTACCCTCTGAAGTTGATATTGGTATGAGTCTCACACAATCCCATACTGGTTGGGCACTAGTGCTGTGCAGACAAACAAACATCAATATATTTGCTATAATGAAAAGGAATAAATAATTTTTAAAAATGGCAAACAAGTCTACACGAAGAATTTGCTCCAGTGCTTGACCACACAACACGCCCAGTCTTCTCGTACAGCGAAGCGCAGCAAAGGTCGTGGTCATGCCCTGTCTGTAGGCTACGTATGGTGAGAGAGGATGAGAGAGAGACATAAGGAAGAGCTAGGGAACAGGATGAGCGAGAGAGAGAGAGAGAGACAGGAGCGACAGCATGGGTAGAGAAAAATGCCAGCAAATGACAGCAGCAGATGCAGGTTATAGCCGTGGGTGCAACAGACAGGAGTCAAATAATTGAATTCAAGGCTCAACAATGGAAAACTGCTTTTTGTTTGTTTGCTCTTCACAAATTATTGAAGTATGGATTGAGAGCCTCAAAATTAAAATATTCTATATCGAAGTCAACAAATGCTTTTGGAAGCCGTGCTTGTTTTGGCATGACTGTGACAGTGCAGATGGATAGGCAGGGAGAACAGGGTGCATATGAAAGTATATACAAATATCTTCTCTGGGGAAATAATGAACAGAGGAGAATGTGGGAATGATGGAAAAGGGGATACGATATTCTCTCACTTGCAGCAGAACTAGAAGAGAGTTATGAGGAGTCTGCCAATGCAGCAAACAGCTGGCTTCATTTGCATAATACCCATCAGGCCTCTCTTCCCCTCAGGCTGCCTGTCAGCTTGCGACTGTGCACGAATACACACACACACACACACAGACAGCATCATTCACTGTATCAGCAGCTGTATGTTTATATGTAGACGCAGGCTGACGCTGGCTGTGCTCTGGAAACATTCAGCAGCCATTCGACTGTATATCAGTGGTATGACTTTCAAGCCGGCCAACTATTCATCACTACTCCTCTGTGACTGAATGAAAGCTTTTTAGCGCTTTAATTTATTTGATTTTCATAAAGCCGGCTAATTGCCTCAGCAGAGGGAGACAGATGAAATGATTTACTGATTACGATGATCATAAAATGATCATAAAACGATCTTCCAGAAACAAAGTATACAATACAATGAATCAAACTATCGCCGGGCGGCTGTGCTGAGACTGAGTTGAGGGCGCTTGGGGAGACATATACTTTATTCTAGGCAAACAGAAAGGAGAGCTCTCCCATCTCCAGGGTGCTGCTCGGGTGTCATCACAGCAGCAGCTGCCAGGCATGAGAGCAGGAGGCCGGACGAGTGCTGGAGCATCGCTTCTCTGAAAGCCACACGCCCAGAGACAGGCTTTTTGACAGCCCCTTTATTTCTGTTTTTTTTTTTGTTGTTGTTTTTTTTTAAATTAAAATGGCTACTTTGGCCTGACAAAAAAATAATTCCAATCAGAACATTAAAATATTTAGAAAAATAAATAAAGTTAGAAAAAAGAAAAGAAGGAAGAAAATATAGGACAAATATAAAGTAAAACTCAAAGAAGGGTAAAAAAAAAAAAAGGCATAAAATAAGATAAAAATGTCCAATAAGTCAAAAAATACATATATAAAAATGTCAACTTATGTATAAAACATTTATAAATATATGCTTATAATTTTTTTTTTATTGTATTTAAATATTTAGTCTTTGCTTTCTGACAAAACAAAACAAAAAGCAAAATGAAATAAATGCGTCCTCTTAGGGACAGGGAGCAAGAAAAAACAAAACAAATAAATGAATGAATGAATAAATAAATAAAGGGAATTCCATTCAGGTTCCAGAGGGTGAATTGTTTTCTAAATGAAGAGCACGCTTAATGAATTAGCCCCCTTTTTTTTTTTTTTTTTTTTTTTTGGTAACAAGAAAATGAAGTGTGGAGAACGGCCTGCCGCCGTATGTGACATTAAGTCGCTGTTAACAATTTGGTGTCAGATCACAGTGTAGTAATGTGAAGTCATGTTATATAACAGCGCACAAGAAAAGGCTGCAGCAGCAAGAAAGTGAACGGCATGTCAGCACCAGCTGTGTAATTGCTGACAGAATCAAAAGCACCTACACCGCTGGCTGTAACTGAGTCAGTGTCTTTCAGCATTACATCCCATTGATTGCTTATATCTAGGAGAGCGGCACACACACGCAAAAACACACAAACACACACACCATCAAAATCACAATAGCAGTTCTGTGACTGCAGTTGCCAGAGAGTACACTTTTTTATTTAGCATGCAGAATATCATTTCAGATGAACTGTTTACACTCGGGATTAACATTATAGCACTGCTTACTGGATTAGCTGTAATGATCACCATTGATCTCCACTGTCAGTGTGCGAGGCTGATATGCTGTGTTATTGCCCCTCGCCGTGCTGTCGCCTCCCCCCCTCAAGTTGAAACGCTCCCCCTTCACCTCATTTGAATTGGATTTTTTTCAAGTGGCTGGCCAGATAAAAAGCACTCCTATTCAAATGTTGCGGCCATGCAGCGCCGGCGAATGTGACATGTGTGGTTGGAGTCGGGGGCGAGGCCAAGTGCCGAACATGAAGGGTCTGCCAGGGCTCAGTGACCAGGGTGACATCAGTCAATCCCTGCATGTTCTCCGCAGCGTCCAAATCGACTGCTGGAACGATTTCGGGGGGCTTAGCGGGCCAAGTCACATACAGGACCGTGTTTCTGATGTTGTGGGCTCGGCAAAGTCAATGGCTGACTTTCATTCATAGCAGAGATGGGAGGGGAGCGAGACGGCGCACTCAGGAGCTACTTCCATCGTCACTTGTGGAAAAAACGAGCAGGCCATGGCGCTCAGAATGAATGGGCCTGGATGTATTTTTTCCTCTGCCAGTGAAATTTTACAAAACTCGACACATGACTTTAGCAACATTTTAACACATCTCAGTGACAACGTCATTCTAAAAAATCTTAAGAAACAACTTTGAATGTCTTCTGGGTGCACTTTCATGACCTAGCCTGGTGGTGATTATTTTAAGAGTAATTTTTAATTTCATCACTTTAGCCATATGCCAGTGTTAAGGATGACAAACAAGAGGCTGTCCAGCAAAAACGACCCCAGAGGTCGTTTGTACAGCAGCTTTTTACCACCTAGAGTTCCTATAGTTTTAAAGTTAAATGACGTCTAGTGAACCTTTTGCTGTATTAGATGGTAAGAATAAACAACTTGTGTGGTTGTATGGATTGGGGGACAAACAATTTAACACTTAACATAAACCAAAATATCTTTTCATTTCAGGGTTCCAAGGGGAAAGAAAACACGTTTAATGGGGGTCTGCAGGTTTAACCCCCCCCAACACAGGCTTTGGTGTTTAAAGGCCCTTGTTTTGTACTTGTTTGACATTGTCTTTCATTCATTTTAGCCCGAGTTCCAGCTCTTCCTTCCCCCTAAACCCTCATTGTTCATAGTTTATAGCCCAATTCAGTGACCTTTTACTTAAAGGAATAATGGGTAATTGCATGAAGTTCATTGAGGCGTAAGAATTGTTCTCAGAAAATCATCTCTTAGAAACTCTCACTGACTCCCTGGATCTATTTCAGTTATGATTGCAGGTTTCAGACGAGTTTAACCGGCAGTCGTAAAACCAGAGACGCCTTAAAAAGTTTAAAACATCTTATCTTACAGTTATGATACACAGGCAGGATTTTGGAGAATATGCAGATTCACATTTCTACTGACGGTCATGAACAGTATTTTTTTCCCCCTTGCACTTTTGTTAATTGTAAGCCGCTGCAGTAAATTATCTTCATTGATCTTGCTGGAGTTCCCAGTCCTCAACCCTTCTGAATGTAAAATGATTTTTTTTTTTTTTATGTGCCTGGAGACACTGCCAAATAAAGTAGATTGCCTGCTCTCCTGTTTTAAAAAAGTGCTGTTTTATTTAGCCACAATCGGCGTCCATGTATCATGGCCTTAAGGGGCTTTAGGCCACTTCTTCCTCAGATAATACATTACCAAACTACTTCCTTTTAGATAATAAATAACCTAAATCCTTTACTTTAGATAATTAGATACAACAGGGATGTAATTTTTTAGGATGTTTCTTCAATATCGCCCATTCTTTTCTAATGGAAACATCCTGTTTTTTATGTTGTCCTAAGCACATTGCAGTTACGCTATTGATAATGAAATATTACACTACTTTAGTGCAATAATATTAATTTACCAGGATGTTTGGCTAATAAAACATCTTAGCTAATACTAATATATCTTGGCTGGTAAAAGATAATAAATTACAAGGCCACTTCATTTTAGACAATAAAACACCGGATTGAATGGCTAATAAAATATCTGACTATTCCATAACAGCTTATGTCTGGTGCCCATAAAAATATGGTAATAAAAATCTTTATTGCTCTTGGCGTTACTGAACAATACATGAAGAACCCCTGCTGCTAGCTCTTTAGTATTATTCATTAGGTTCTGATACAGGCCAGTGGCTGCTCCAAAGTTTGTGTTTGTGTGTGTGTGTGTGTGTGTGTGTGTGTGTGCGCACGGTAGGGTCTTTTAATAAAAAATGGCCCGCTGGGCTCTGCATTGCCAGTTTGCCAATCAGAGCATAGCCATGATATGCAAATTGTACACACAAACACACATACACACACACACACACACACACACACACACATACACACATGCAGAGTGGAAAAAAGGAGTGTTTCGCATCTACCAGGGCCATTACAGACATTTTAAAATCCTATGAATATAAAAAAGAGAGAGAGAGAGAGAGAGAGAGAAGTGACAGGAGGGAGGGAAGGAGAGGAGAGAGGTGAGCGAGAGAGGAACAGAGAGAGAGGAGACAGTGAGGGAGATGGCCTGGGAGAATAGTACAAGGAAAACTATATTTTCTGTGCTTTTCTGTGTGCAACAGTTTATTATTTAGTTCTCGGGGAGATTGGATGGGAGGATGCGACGGAGAGATTGCACGCAGATGGAAGGCAGAGGATTGAATGGCTTTCTCTTTCTTCCTCTGCCTTTCTTTCTGCTCACCTCTGTCACATCGGTGTTAGATATTTCCCTCCATTGTTGAAACCATCGCTCTCGTGCCGTGGAGTCAGGAGCCCAGCCACATTCAGTTTTGAGCCACAAGAAGCTGCTATCGATAACCATGAGCCACAACTGGTTGATTGAAAAAAGCCCATCCTGCAGACCGGTGTGTTTGTGCCCAGAACGTTGCTGGTTTGAATCCAAACATCAGCTGAAACAAGTTGATGACAGGCGTGTCACTTCACTAAATGCTGCACAATATCATTCACCACCCAAACTTTCACACTAAAAATCTGCGACGGCTTGTTTGTCGAGGAGGTGTTGGCCAAGTCGTGTGGCGGCAGAGAGTCTCCGGTTGTCTGCCTGAACTCGCTTGCAAGCTCGCCTCATTTATTCCAGTTGGAAAGCGGCGGCAGAATTCAGTGGATCCAGTCATTTAAGAGATAAACGTGCAGATAAAAACATCCAGGTTTTTAACTCCGGTGTAAATCACAGACTGTTTCAGGGATGATTATATGAAAACCCCGTGGATTTCCCCCATAATGTTTTGGATCTGGAATTCCATATTTGAGCAAAAGATATTAGTCAGGTCACATCTTACTTCTGAGGCCTATAGAATGAAATTTCTGATGCCAAGATGAAGCAATGACTGATCACCTACAACATATCTTTTCTATTATTCATTCAGTGTAATCAGTTTTTAAACACAGGTCACCAAACAATCAGGAAACGCTGGTGCTAACTGCTCAGTTGTCTTCCAAAGGGATTGCTGTGGATTTTTGCTTGATCTCAGTTCTCATGATAAGCAAAATCTGTTTTGCAAGAGAGTTACAAAGTTATAAACAGTAACAACTGATCACCTACAAGAACATCTGCTTAAAGCATAAAAACAGCTGATTTCAAGCGCATCATTTTCAAAATCTCATATAGCAGAATAAATAAAAAATACTGATCAATACGGTTGAAGTCCAAGCACTTTAGAGGTGAAAGAAACTGACAATGAGATATAACTCCAAGTCTGTCAGTTTCAGGCTACCCTGTGGCGAGCTGCTTAGTTAAAATGATTTTTTTTTACCCAGTTCTGTCTGACACGAGGAGCACACACCTGCAGGAATGTGAGATCGAAGGCCACATCCGTGTTGACTTGTTAACAAAATGTGCTGCAGTAAGTGGGAACCAGTTCAAGGAGAGCTTTGTAACTGAAGCCCAACCAGTGCATCTATACACATTATAAAGAAGGCCACTCATCTCCAGCATAAAGGCCACAGCCACATTGTGTCATGATATACAAAGTCCTGCATCCTTTGACACGGGCCACGGCATTTATATAGGTCTATGATCTAACAGAAAAAATAAATAAATAAATAAAAATAAAATAGCTGGCACATTGATGGAAATCACAACATCAAATTCAGACTGTACTACTCCACCACACAAATAACTTAAGAAACAAATCGTCCTCTTTAGTCCACGTTGAAGCATCCAGTATCGCCTCCCTGACGTTTAACAAGCAAACAGAGGACTGAGGGGAAGACGTAGGAGGAGATGAGAAGAGAGGGAGCTAATTAGAGGAGAGGAGAGGAGAGAAGAGGAGAGCAGACGGGGAAAGAGAAGAGAGAGGGAGTTGAGGAGATGAAAGGAGAGGAGAAGGAGCAAGCACAGACTACAAACATGGGGATTGATGATAAAAAAAAAGACAGGGAGAGGAGAATAGAGGAGAAGGAGCAGAGATGATGGGGAGGGAGTTAATGGAGTGATTAGATGTTAGGAGAGCTGAGGAGAGCAGAAGGAGCTGAGGAGCGAGGAGAGCAGAAGAGAGGAGAAGCAGCTAATAGGGTGATTAGAGGGGAGGAGAGCTGCTGTTGAGAAAAAGACTTTGTGTTGGATTATTTTCTCCTCATAGCAGCTTACAGAGGACCAGCCAGTGTTTTACAACTCAGCTCTTACACCCCCAAATCCCCTGATTTAGACTTAAACTGCGTGGAGAGGGAGGATGGGATGGAAGGAGGATGAGGAGGAGAGGGAGAAAGGAAAAGAGAGGGGGTGGAGAGAGAGGAAGAGGAGATAAGGCGGGAGCGATGATGAGAAGAGAGAATAGCAGGGACAGATGGACCGGCAGACAAGAGAGAGGGAGCCAAGGAGTCAAACAACAGAGGGGATGAGCATCAGGACTGCATTTAATCTGTAACGTTTCTATATAGATAACTGTTTTGCTCCCTCCTATCCCTTACCGATAAAACACAAGAGTGAATCAGGTTATATCAACTTCATGAAAGCTTTCACGTGCCGTTGTTGGTGCCTGGTAGCTCTTTCCCGTGAAAAATCCGCTGCTGCACTGAAAGTAATGCGTTTCCTATCAGTTTGGCATGAAGAGAAGAAGAAAAACTGGATTTGGGCAGGGATAGGCTTGGACCCAGCATCCGCTTTTTGTGATCCTGTGGTCTTGAATGTGTGTTCACGCACTAAAGAGTAAAAGTGGAAGACCGTCCCATGTCTAAAATTACTCAAACATATAATTAAACCCTTATTCTAATACCACTTCAGATCTGTGTGAGTGTTTGTATGGAGGAAGGAAGAAGTGGCAGCTAGGTTATTGTAGTCGCTATTATTAGACAGTATGCCCACTATAAATTTGACAAGCGTAATCTCATCATTTGCTTGTTTATTGAAGTCTTTATCTGCTTATTTAATGTATTAATGTATTTACTCATGATTTTGTTTGGCCCTGTTATTTAATGGTTGAAGTACTAAAGGGGCCTTTAAATCTCCTGTTTATTTAGAAAATGTATCCTTTTTATGCCGTTTTTGAATTATACGCACCAGTGACTGCCGCCCAAACTGGAAACATCTTCCTTTAGCCAAAACCTCCCGAAACGTTGCAGTCCTCACATCTGCTTCTATGTTTTGAGAAATACCTAACGTCTTTGCTCATAGCCAAAGACAAAGAAAAGAGCGCCATCTACAGAACTCAAACTGCGTCAACAGAAATTTCAAGGAAAAATACACCGGCACTGTTTGATTGACAGGTGATCAATGGGAAGTGCAGAGCAGAAACGCCACAAGGCCACGAGCACCTCGCACCGAAAATGGATCGCCACTTTAGAGAGAGAGAGAGAGAGAGTCCAAGAGATGCAAAGAGAGTCTGGGGGTTCATTTATTGTATTGTAGGTGAGAGACAGACAGATTTAACTGGTCGGCGCTATTTCCGAACGTTAGGAAACAGCCTTGACAGAAGTGAGTGTCAGTGTGTGTGTTGGTGTATGTGTGTGTGTGTCTGTGCCACCATGGTGTGAAATACTACAGCAGTGCTTTGGGCTGCAGTGTAAACTTACACAGTTTGCCTGTGAAGTCACATCAGTCTCAGCTCATTTTGTAGCTCAGTGGCTCTCAACGTCCGGGCCGAGGGCTGGGAGGTCTCAACAGAAACAGACAGCTCCTTAAACTTCTGTCGTCTTTCTCGCAGACAACAGAGAGACACGGCAAAGATGAGAGAGAGTGAGGACAGCTAACTAAACTAAACCTATAAACACGTGGAAAACTCACTAAAACTAAAACCAAAATTGAGATAAAAGTTACGAGTGCAAAATGTTTCCAAAATAAATTTATAGTAATATTTTTTCGTGGAGCACTTTTCTTATCACATTACAAAGTGCTTTACAGGAGTAAACAGAAAAGAAAAGAAAGAAAGAAAGAAAGAAAAGTGAAAACAGATTACGTAGCACATGATGTAGACAGAGAAAAAGTAAATTAAAAACAAAAAGACGGATTCAGCAAACACAAAAAGGTAAATGTCAAAAAGAGATTGAAATTTCACAGCACACAATGTAAATAATATATCAATAACCTGGCTAACTCTAACCCTAAAAAAAAAAAAGTTTTCAAAAGTGTTTTAGAAGATGACACAGACTCAGGCAGCCTGACAGCCTCCGGCAGGGCGCTGCTACAGAGTTTTGCTGCTCGGACTCTGAGAGCTGCACGACTTTTATTCACTCAGGCCCTGGACGATACACAGCAGGCCGACCTCAGGCTACACTGTTGTAAAAAATGTTGGAGCTTCATAAAAATGACAATCACCACCGCTTCTCATTCAGGCCGAAAAAAAAGTAATACCATACAGTTACAAGGAGGAAACAACAGACGCGACATAAAAGAGAAAAAAATAACAGATCCGTTGCCTAGCAACCTAAAGATTCTTTGTAGCAACTTAACGTCCAAATGCTACTCTAACGGAAGACAACACAACACATTTCTAGTTCAAATAAAAGCATTTGTTATTGTAACCTACTATTACTATTATTAATCTATTACTATTAATCTATTATTGTTAATCTATTATTGTTAATCTATTGTCAGAGAAAAAAATATTTACAACATACACACAGCCACGGTAATGAAGCTGGACGGCCTCGCTGTCTCATTTGAGTTAATGCTGCTTTCACTCAGTGTAGTTTATGCCAAAGAGTTAAAGGATCAGTTCACCCAAAATCCAAAAAAACAGATATTCCTCCACTTCCCTCTGGTGCAGTCTGTCCGTCCAGATAGTGTCTGTGTGATATGTTGAGGTTTCCACTCTGCCTCCCTTCACCCCAAGAAAATGAGGCTGAATGGGTGTTGCTCTGTGGAGCTCAAACCATTAAACAACATAAATATAATGTAAATGTAATATAAAAATAAATATCTCAAATTCATACTTGTTGGCAGCGAATAGATACAGTTTGTCGGGGTTCTTTGGCTGGAAATACCCCTGAGGGCGGTGGATTATGTTGAGTATCTGTGTCATTGTTTTTAGAGCGAGCTGCTGCTGCTGTTGAGTTTTTTTGCATATAAATTTTTGATGGTTTGAACTCCACAAAAAAAGAAAAAAAAAAACAGCCCAACTCTAGGCCGAATGTTGTTGTTGCTGGGAGATAGGGAAGGTCATGGCAGACTGGAAACCTCACCAAATCACACAGGATGGAGGGATAGACTGGATTAGGGAGGAAGGGGGGGCGAAGGGGGGAACTGGCGTCTGTGGCTTGTGCATTTCGTTGTCATCGCTTTGTGGTTTAATAATTTTATTTGAATAATTAATGTTATAAATTTTAAATGCACTTTGGATTTTGCTAAAATCTACACAAAAGGCCCTTTAGAAAGAAAAACAAAAACATCTTTACATTAAAAAACATCACTTGCCTTAAATGATGGCACTGATAAATATTTGTGAATCGTTTTTGTGTTTTGTAGACAAAAAGGAATTATCCAGTCCTCTGGGAATCAAACGTGGCTGCATGGACATACATGCAAATGTATACAGGCGCGCACACACACACACACACACACCCTCACACAGACACTTAATGGCCTATTGTACTGCTGAAGACCCCTCCACCTCCCACCCTGCGTCCCTCCTCTCAAGAGGCTCTTATTTAGTTGGTACACAGGCGTCCTGCTGAGAACCACACACAGTCAGACCACACACACAGCAAGATCAACAAACACACACACACACACACTGCCACCAGAACAAATCAAATGCACGCACACACACACACACACACACACACACACACACACACACACACACACACTGCCACCAGAACAAATCAAATGTATATACACATGCCCTGCCACCAGAATGCACGCACATACACACACGCACACACATGCACGCACATATACATGCACCTGTCAATCATTCTCTTTTACCCTGCTCACTGAACTAGACTGCGGTAGGGAGGTGTGTGTGTGTGTGTGTGTGTGTGTGTGTGTCTCTGTGTGCATTTCCTGCTAATTAATACAGAGGTGTTTGTGTGTGTTTGGTAAAGTGTAAAGCCTTTTTTTTTTTGTCACATACACAGTTGAATGTGTATGTGCATGCCATGTACCTTTGTGTGTTTTTGTAATAGGGTTTCCTCTACCAATTTGTGTGTGTGTGTGTGTGTGTGTGTGTGTAGGAGGTGTTCCTTTCACAATTAATCAGAGTAGTGATTCTCCCTCCCCTTGTCGTATAATGTAGTTGTCATCCACATACTGCAACATGGCTGTTACTCTGTAAGTGCTTCAGCTTTTTCTTTTTTTTTTAACTGGCTCTTAATTTATTTTTCTGAAAAGCTTGTTATCATTATATCCATGCCTAGAGAAGTGGAATACGTTCACTTGAGAAAAAAAAAATCTACTGTGTTTCTGATTTAACGAGATAATGATCTGAGAATTCTGAGATAACCATCTCATTAATTCAGAAAAACAGGGAATTTTAGCTTCTTAGCCTAGTGAATGTGTTAAACTTTTATTCAGTGTTATTAGAGGATAACCATTGATTTTGAATGTTTGGCCCGTTTACTCAAATTTAACATTTTATATTTCAACAAACAATGCAAATTATGCGGTGTTACATAAGATTTCACAACACATAATCAAAATCCCTTGATTTCAAATTTGAATTTTTGGCTGAAACACCGACTGTATTATGTTCTGCTTCTG
>NC_043989.1:24450166-24460166 GCF_902150065.1 Myripristis murdjan
GGGGCAGAAGGTGCTGCACCACCACTCTTTCCACTGACTTCATCACAGTATCACACAGCTCTGTTGAATACTCAAGTCGGGTTTGTCAGTGGCATCAGTCTGTGCTGTGATATTTCCCAATACTGACCATCATTATGAATAATTGTTGTTATAGACAGTCACCTCAAGCCAGTTTGCTTTAACTGTGCACAGAACATCTGGTCCATTTAATAACATTAATCCAACTAGCTGACAATAACATCTTCCGGAAGCCACACCTTTACCAAGACATGGATATCACTTTGAATTTATTTGATTGATTCATGGTCTGAACTCTGAGTCTTGAAAGCTAGTAAAATAATCTCAGAATTAATATTTTGTGTTAACTTATTGCTTTCTTTCATAAATAAAGGTGTAAAAAGAGACACAGCCAGCAGGTCATTGTCATAAACTGTTACCTCCTCAGGGCAACACAAGACTCTTCCACTTCACATGTATATGGCTTATTTTTTGCAATAATGACCAGCTGGCTGCACATCATCCCTCACATATTTCTTTTTTATATATTTTTTCTAAATATGAGAACACCTTTGTATTGCAGCTTTAACACTACGAAATGACAACCCTCCTGTAACAATGGCAAGCTATTTCCTGGCAGGCAGAAATAGAGGTCAACATGATGGCTGGCAAGAGTTTGTCATCTTTGAGCAGAGTATTAATTTCATGCTGTGGACCCTCTTCTGTTTGCATCGCATTTTAATTCAATATTTGACCGTGTTACTTATTTATTTGAGAAATGAAATCAATGGAAATTTGTAAAGACAGAGCCTGAGGCGGTGGAGCTGCTTTTGAATGTACAGTCTGAGTTTATTAGGCAGACTGACTCATATGCAAACATACACACACATGCACACACACAAACACACACATACACACACGCAGTTCTCTAAGGGCAGTGCTTGTGATCTGTCTAGCATGCTGGTAATCCCAGTGATGGCGGTCACTCCAGCTCTGTAAACAGCTGAAATATGGATGATAAAAGGAACAGATGAAACTGAATAGACAAGAAGCCTGTGGACACAAAAAAAATCCTTGAAGATTTTTCAAACCCTTTTGGACTTCTTCAGTCTGGATTCAAAACTTCAATCGGACTGACTGGATGATTGACACTCTTCGTTTGACATTGAGTTTTTTCAGCATAGCAAAGCAACAGTTTTGTTTTTTTGTTTTTTTCTATCATGCATTCTGGCCTCTCTGGTGTCTGGAGGGACAACATGAAAAAAGATGAAATTCTGTTTACAGTGTGTTGTGTAAATTAGCCAACAAACTAATCTTCTTGTGAACAATACGCTAATAATACAAAAAAAAAAAAAAAAAAAGCAATAGAAACAGGGTGGCAGGAAATTGAGTGAATTTATATTCATTAAGTTCTGCATCTGATGCCGTTATGATTTTGTCTGTGTATCTTTCTCTTATCCCCTCTTTGCATCTCTCCTTTTTCCCTCTTTACTAATCTCCACGTCTCTGAAGTATGTTTCTGTTGTTGTGAGTATGAGTAGTGAATTATTTGGTTGTTGTTTGTGAGCTTGTGCTGTACAGTACAGATGTCCTCTTGTGTTTTTATTCTTTTCTATTTTTTCATGTCACATGCTTTCACTGCTGTTGCAAAGTTAAACGACTCATTATTTGCCATCCCTCGTCTCTCTCTCTCTCTCTCTCTCTCTCTCTCTCTCTTTCACACACACACACACACACACACACACACACACACACACAAGAACAGTCTTAAACATATTACTATAATCACCACTTAATGATTTCCAATTACAGCACAAAGGAAACAACACACTGTGGTGGATTTGCAGACATGAATAGACACAGACACATGAAAATCAATTATTTAGGTGAAATTTTATTAATGATTGGTTACGGATGTTAAACTGTCGGACTGGAGCATCAAAGCTGCTTAGGCTGTTTTGTAGCATGCTAAATGGATTTATTGATTTCAGCCAAGTATTTGGCCATGTTTTATGTCTTGACAGCATTAATGTGGGATCTATTTTTATTAATATTATACATAAAGATTCACTGACTGCATAATACTGAATACAATTAGCTACAACGTTTAATGTCAATATTTTTCAGTAGTTTTATAAGAAGTAATGATAAAGTAATTCTATAGTTTCCTCAATAGTATATATAGTTCCATAGTTTTCCTCTGAGAAAAAGGCTAGTTTTATATTACTGGATGCTTACGCTATTTAATGAATTTTTGGTAAATCACATCAGTGGCTCAAATTGCATTTTACAAACTTAAATTTAGTTGAGCCATTCCAGAAAAAGAAAAATAATTCTCAAAGCTCCAATGAATTTGTTGAAAAAGGATGTAGGGGTGGGACATAATGCAGGAAGGCATCATTCACAAATATAAACCGTAATGATACCGGTTTATATATATTGGTTATATTGGTGATATCTTGATTGATATACTGGTTGAAAGTTGTAATTAGTGCAGGATGAATTCATGTTGCTTAATTTTATGGGAACTTCAAATAAAATAGTCAACTGCTAAACTGTGAATAGAACTGATTCAATAGTGAGCCAAAGATTCACATCCTTTATTTTTATTGTTGGAATCACAAACTACACCATGATTTTGGTAGCACGAAACATTTTAGTGTCTATGATTTCATCACTTATACTCTCTGCAACAAGAAAAATATCAGCTACTCAACTGATACTACTTTTTGTTACAAGCAGCCAATAAATGGATGGGTAGTCTGTATTAGATATTAGGTGCTGTCATCTCTGTATTCATTACATTCATCGCAGTCTGCCAGCTCATTGACATGCAATGCAGTGATTACAAAACAAATCAACATTAACAGGTTAATCATTCAGATTTAAAAACTGTACAAACATGTACAGTACATAGTGTTAATCCTGGATTTGGCTGTGTGAATGTGACTTGTAAACAGTGGAAATATGTTGGTTTCCATTTGAATTGCATGCATTAGTAGCTAGGAGACGGGCTGAATTGTGTGAAAAGTGTGTTTAAATGCAGTTCGCGGTACCTCACTGAATGTCCATGTTAATTTCCAAGCAAGGATTTGAGTATTTCACCAGAGACTCAATAATGAATTCAACTTTTTTTTTTTTTTTTTTTTTTTTTTTGGCTGTTTTATTTTTTGGAAGACTCAAAAATCAGGTGCCTAAAATAATGTGTTTTATAGAGGCAGATATGCCACCATGCCAGGGGATTATTTGTCTGTGTGTGTGTGTGGATGTGTGTGTGTGGTACATGTACCTGTCTGTCACTGAGTGTGTTCGGCTTTGTGTTTGCATTGGATTGTTTGTGTGTGTGTGTGTGTGTGTGTGTGTGTGCGCATGCGAGTGTCTGTGTCTGTGTGTGTGTGTGTGTGTGTGTGTGTGTGCGAACATAGACATGTGGCGTGTGTGTGTGTGTACGTGTGTGTGCGTGTGTGTGTGTGTGTGTGTGTGTGTGTGTGCGCGAGACGTCTATCTATCGGAGCAGATATTTCAGAGAGAAAGGATTTCTGCCTCAGTAATTGCCTCGGCTATATTTTTCCGCCAAATCTCTCTCTCTCTCTCTCTCTCTCTCTCTCTCTCTCCCTCTCTCTCTCTCTCTGCATTTCTCCTTTCTCCTCCTGCAAAACAGGCTGACTGGCACGACTTTCTCTCTCTCGCTCTCTCTCCTCTTTCATTGCTTTTTTTTATTCCCACCATCTCATAGTCCTTGACATTGACCGTGATCTCACAGTAAGATCAATTAGAGACACAAAAACACACGAGCAGGTGCACAGACACACACACACACACAGACACACATATCCCCTGTTAATGGCAGAGCAGTGTTTCCATTAAAATCCATTAAAGCAAGTTAATATTCACCAAACTAGGAATAGGAATGTAATCATAATTTTTAGATGAGTCAGTGGGATGAATAATACAATGCGTAAGCCATTTGCTGTACACTTCTTTACAATGCATCTTCCGGTGCATGGATTTGTATGTGTGGCGTTAGTGGGAATCAACCCATAACCACCCAGTTATAGTGTTAATGTTAGCACCCTTAGAGCACCCTTTGGCATTTGTATGAGACTGTATGAGGGGAAGGTGATGTAGGATGAAGAGGCATGTGTGCAAGCAACAGGACCTCAATTATCGTTTCCAGCAAAACCTTTCGTGTATGACCGAGACTATGTCCAGTTTTCATTTTGTTGCCTAATCCTAACCTTTCCCTAACCTTAACTATGTAGTTTTAAGCCTTAATCTAACCTTTCCTTAACCTTAACTAAGTTTTTTTTTTTTGCCTTAATCTAACCTTTCCCTAACCTTAACCATGTAGTTTTAAGCCTTAATCTAACCTTTCCTTAACCTTAACTAAGTGGTTTTATGCCTAAACCTAACCTTTTCCTAACCTTAACTATGTGGTTTTAAGCCTTAATCTAACCTTTTCCTAACCTTAACCAAGTGTTTTTGTTGCTCAAGCCTAACCACGTGACACTGATATGTGATGAAAGCGAGAAAGCCGGATGTCCTGACACTGAAAGGGGCCTTTGGCATGGTTATCAGACTGAAAGGGGTGGAACCAAGCTGCGGTATTTGACGACCTGGGAATGAGAATGTGTTGGCAGGGCCAGTCAAATATAGTGATGCGAGATTGGATGGATGTCTGGCTGGATTGACAGACACAGAAATAGACAGACTCAGTGAGCCTGAAACAGTGTGAGCCACAATGTTTCCATTAGTGCTCTGTGGCTGTTTTCCACTGAAATGTCTTATTTAAAGGTTCGTTTTTTTTCCATCCATGAAGCTTGACTGTGAAACAATTAAATAATATGACTCACGAAATGAACTGTTTTTCTCGTCAGTTTGGGATGCCAATGTCTTTATTAAAGGTGCTACGTGTCACATTTTCAAGCATCCATATATATATCACCGTCTAATAAGTTGTGATACCTTGGTTTGATCGCTGTAAACAAATGAGATCACGCTGGAGACGCCTGGTAGCTTCTCACACCAGAGCTGTTATTAGAGCTGATGTTTCTCAAAATTACAGCCACATTTCCCATAAAGTTCATGAGCTTCTGTCAGAAAGAAGCTGTTGCTGCTTGTGTCCCTCCCTCCTGCATTTGTTTTCTTTTTGGCTTTGAAGAAATTAAATTGTTGGAATTGATTTTCCCATCAGCCTTTCTCTCCTTCCATTGGCAGACACTCTGACAGCTTTAGCTCAGTTTGTGCAGGAACAACAGTGCCCTCTTCCTGTTTTGTGCCATAAAGCACCACAGGAGTTTTCCCTCTAAATCTAAACCAAAGGCAAACAGTAAATAAAACTCAGTGGAGAGGCTGGTAGAGGCTGCCAATATTCTCAGTGATGGTCCTTTATAAAACTTTGGGCAAATGGTGGATTTTGACACTGAAGTCCTTGCATTTTCCATTTTGAATATAAATGTGATTGGTTTCCCACAGCGCCACCACCAGGCCAACAGGGCTCTGAGGTTCACGCTCACTATCTCAGACACTGCCGGGTCAAAATTGACAAATCTGTGAGGAATGATGTGTTTTTACATGGACATCCAGTATCACTAATATTAAACTGATTGGCCCACCACAGCGCCACCAGCAGGCCAAAGAGTCCCCAAGCCTCAAGCAGCAATGTCTCAGACATCACACACACACAGATACAGATAATAATCACACCCCGGGGGCTTGCACTAATCATGGGGGATATCATGGTCACTGTTGGCTTGTTGCTTGTGATATTATATTGTCTAAAATCAATATGGATATAATTTATCTGCGGTAGAATGCTACATTTACCCTTATCTGTTGAGTTTGTCTCTATTACTGTGATCTGTTCATTTTCTAGATAATCACATCGAACATACAACATATACAACAGAAATTCACTGCATTTCACATCGTCATGCGAATAAGAAGTTTCTTAGGCCGACTTTGCATGTGAAACTTTTTCATGCAACATGGTTCCATTCAACCATTTTTGTTTTGGAGCTCAGTTCCAATAAAAATCATGGACTGGGCATCATCATTGTTTTGGAATGTTCCATATGATTTTTGGTGGCATGGCTGAAATTTAAGTGAGAGATAATCAACGAGTAGGTGTTTGCCTCCATGTTGTGCCTTAAAGCCGTCGTGCTTCCACTTGGCACAGGACCGTGGCCATTTGCCAAAAATATAAAGGAAAAAGGAGACAATGATATAAAAAATTCCGTTGGTGTGTTTTCCCAATCATTAGTTTATCAAGTCAGTGACTCAGCTGTGCTGCCACAGTTGATAACGAGTGAACTTTGTCAGCGGTGCTTTTTAACGTTGCCATGGTTACTCACTGAGTAGCCGATGACTTTAGAGCAGTGAGTAAAGTTGAGCTGAACTAAGTGTGCAATACACAGTTTAAATGCACATCTGCTTCCCAATGAAAAAAGAGTATTGACCCAGACCACGGTGTAATTTACCAGATGCAACTGATTGCGTGGAAGTCGCTCTGTGTAACATCGGCCTAAGATGGCAGGTTTTGGTTGACGACAGCCTAAAGTCTCCAGCCAGCCTCAGGTTGTTGGGCGACAGTAGTGTTACGGTCCAGCCGCTGTCCAGTTAGCCTGGCGGTGATGTAAGCTGCTCCTGAAGCACAGCTCATGTCTAGTAAAACTAGACTTGTTTACAGACAGATGGATATTTCACCGGTGAGCTCAAGCAGCACTGACTCCTTCTACCACACACACACACATAAAACACACAGACTAGAGTCAGTTTTATTGTTTTGGTTTTTTATCAGTCATTGGCTGAAGGCCAAAGATGACCTCATCGTCATCACCATGGTTACTTATCTTTTCCTCTGCCCATGCTGATGCTATTAATCTGATGGCGTGTGAGACAGGGGTATGAGGTATTGTTTGGCGCTGCAATATGTTAAACATGAGTTCCAAATAATCACGACATTATATATACGAGTGTACGTGTCTTTGGCTGCTCTCTATCAGTTGATGTGACACAATATTAATTCAGTCGGTTGCTGTTTGCTGCTCTAAATACTTAAGTAGTGTTTTTTTTCCCTGGGACAAGCCCTCTGGCAAACAGGAAGCGATGCATTTTACATTTCCAGTTTGTTTGGAATAAACAGGAGAAGACTAAGTGGGTGGTTAGCACGAGCAGCGAGTTCAGCCTTTGTATTCAATGAGCGTATAGTTGACACTTGTAAGCTCAAACAGCCTCTTTCTGCCTGCGCATATGGAACCCCAGCCAGTCCCATGAATTGTGGAGCAGAAATAGCCCTGTGGTTAACACTAGAAAGGCTCGGGCGCAGTCAGTTTATGGCCTTTTTTGAATTTGAGAACTGAAATATGTCAGCTTTCAAAATGTCCCTCCATGACTTTTCCTCGCCCACTTTCCGCACGAGCCAGTGGTGTTGGATTTTCTAAATCACCCAAGGAAATAGCAGCTAGAATTAAATTTACCCTTCTCGGCTGACAGCTTGATGGCCTCCAAAATCCACTGGCCTCTCTGGTGTTCATACAGAATGAGTGATTCATGGGAAAAAATTATGGCAGTGGGGGTGTAATTTTCTGTCGCCCCAAAAGTTTCTGTCCCTGCTGTTTCACATGTAATGTAATGTAATGTAATGTAATGGTGCAATAAATAGCTTCTAGATGTCTCAGCCAGTCTATCTGTCTCTCTGTTTTCCTTTCTCCAGGTCAGCCTACCAAATGACTCCAGCTGTGTGGAAGAGATTTTGCGGGTAAATTGGGCACACACTCACACACACACACAAACACACAAACCCACACACAACCCACACATGCGCACACACTCACACTAATTGCACAGATTATCAGCTGTTTTCTGTTTGCTCACAAAGACCTTCCTCTGCCTCCCAAGGGTCTGATTTTAGGAAGGAATGGGAGAGAGGGAGAGGGAATAAAAGGCAGAAAGTACACAAAGGAGATTGTTGTCTTGGCCGTTTTTTTGTTTTTGGTTTCTACAAAATGACATCATGCAGCGGTCATTTCCACCGTTCTCTCCTGTCCCCTCCTTTTATCTTCTCTCCTTTCTCTCTCTCTCCTCCCTCTTTCCCTGTCTTCAAGCTTACATCAAGCGACATATTTTTCCACTGTTCCCCTCTCCTCTCCTGTCTTCTCTTTTTGTTTTGTTCCTGTGTTTCTTCAGAGTGACGTCAAAAACTGAAATGTTTCCCCACTAATCTTCTTGCCAGTCAGAAGATTTGCAGTCGGCCATAAAGACAAAGACCTTCGCTGACTGCTTTATGTCAAGTCTCTCTCTCTCGCTCGGCCTCGCTCTCCGAGTCTCTCTTTCTCTGTATTTGTCTCTGTCGGCTCTCTGCCTGTCATCTATCACTCACTTTGCTTTCTCTCTCCTCCTTACTCTCTCCATCCCTCTCTGCCCTCGTTCCCTCTCATTCACAAATCAATATGGTGGCCAACAGGCTGTGTGACAGATAGTGCGCTGTGAGCTGCATGAAAAGCCACTGTCAATAATATCGGTGCGCTATTGAATTCCGTCTGCGGTTTTTAGCCACGTCAAGTGGAAAGATCAGGGAGTTCAAAATGTGAGGCAAGGCGAGTCGGAGTGGAAGCCTCTGGTTCATTTTCTCTATTCTGTGACAACTCAGTTACATGTCAATCACAGCAGAGGCATTGCTGTTTTGTCTGCGTGCACTGTTCAAGTTGATGCTGTGCAGAGGTATCGCAGACACATGCAACAAGCTACACCGACTTCTGAGGAGCTTGGCTCAATGGTGACCATGCACAAAATTATTTCTGAGTCTCTGTTGATGCTACAGGCTTATTTTATTTGACAGTCTATGGATTTATGACTTCTTGAAAAAAAAATCTCAATCCTCATCATTAAGGAAGTCAACATCACAAAAGCTATAGCTGTCTGCCTACAGTTACGCTCAATGTCTTGCATGAGAGATCCTCTGCCATTTAAAATACATTATTTTCATTGAATTTTATGTCTGTCATAACAGTTCGCTTACCAAGACTGGCACATTTGGACATGTCATCGAAATTTCTTGCCATCCAGCTTTAAAGCGGCTATAAGTTCCCATTTTCTCACTTTCAAAAGAATGTTGATTGCTTAAAATCAAGTGAAGGGTGTGCGTTTGCCAACCCAGGCTGTCTTAAATGATGATTCCCATCATTCATAATCGTACACAGCACAACCTCACCACTAGCTTTAGTGAGGGGAAATATACCATTTACCAGAATGCTCACAGGAAGACAAAACTCTGAATCTTCCTCCATGGGGAATACCAAAGACAAGAATCATGTTTTCCTAAGTTGAAACCAAAAACTGGGTCAGCACCTGTTGCACACCTGTCAGGCCAGGAATGGGGTCTCTCTCGGTAGAAGGATCACAGAAAAGAGGCTTTGAGACTGTAAACAGTCTCGTTTGGCTTTAGATGAGCTTGAGCTTGAACCTGAACCTGAACTTGAACTTGAACGTGGACACCTTGTTGTCACAATTTACAAGTCGGAAATTCTGAGGTTCAAGTTCAAGTCAACACATCATTATCCGACTTAGCAGCAGAACAGTGTGGACGCATACAAGGCAAAGTACAGCATGATCATAAATGTGACATAACATTTGTTCCCTCTGCTCATTCTCTTTATGTATATTCTTACTAATATGAACTTTATATTGTTTTGCTGCAAAGCCGATTCACTGACAAATTAAGTTGAAAGTTGAAGCTGGAAGCGCTTCATAATAAATGGGATGATGATAAAGTGTTTATTGACCTTGAGTTAGTTCAATGCCTAAACCACATTTCGCATTTAGTTTGATAAATGTGGCTTATTTTTTACCGGAAAGAACATTTTGTGTGTTTGTGTCTGAGGTGTCATGGACAGTGCAAGGAGAGATAATGACTCTGTATCAGTGGTGTGTGTGTGTGTGTGTGTGTGTGTGTGTGTGTGTGTGTGTGTGTGGTTGTGTGGGTGGGTGAGTGAATGACAGAAAT
>NC_043989.1:26877666-27032666 GCF_902150065.1 Myripristis murdjan
GAGCCTCTGCACTGCATCTGTGGCCAGTTAAGTTCGCACAGGATCCCTGGCGAATACTCTGTGTGATACCATTGACACAGATTATGGATTTTACCTGCTCAAAAATATTCTATGTGTGAGCCTGGAAATGTCAGGGAAGGAACCCCGGCTCTGAGATTTACTGGGAATTTATAGATCACCAAATGCTGTTCTCTGAGAAGAAAGGGAGGGAAAAGTCCATGCAGGAAGCTCGTCAGAATGCAACCACTGTTTCCCATTTCACCCCGAGCAAGAACTGATATCTGGCAAATTTGCATATACATGTATTTGCACAGATCCAATCAAACGTCAAGGTGCAGACACAATTCCAGGATTCAAAGCAGAATACCAACCAGTGTTTCAGCTGTAACTAATACCCACAGCCCAAGGAAGTGGAGGGGAGGGCACTTTATCTTTGGAACAGATAACATTTAAACCACAGAGGAGTTTTAAGCAGCCGGCATATTGAAGCACAGGTCAGGTCACTTGTTCTTGTTACAATACAACTGGAGTGTGTCATGCAAGTAGAATTGATTAAGGGCTGACACGCTATGCTGCCATGTACCATTCAGTTCAATAGGGCATCTCAGTATGCATACTGATGAACAGTTAATTGTTTGTGTAATGCTTGGCATGGCTATACAGTATGTGCCCTGATGAACTGAATTTGAACACATTTTCATGGTAGCTGTGTGACTAATTTGGGATCAAATTGAGGTAACCTGGTAAAGCCTATGGCCGTACTGAGATAAGAAATTATGCTTACATCCACACTTGTATCAGTGAATCTCTGCCTAGAAAACCTCAGACTGTGCGCTGTTCATTTCTGTGGTGCTGCTTCAAAGACTTCTTTGTAGACTTTGGGACTTTTCCGGCCGTATCGGGAACCAATGACTACATATTGTCTTACCAAAACACATGGCTTGTTGGAATCGTATAAAATCAAAGCGCAGTGATTGTTGCAAATCTCTTTACCCAAAAAAAAAAAAAAAGAAAGAAAGAAAGAAAGAAAAAAACGCTTAATGAAAGTGGAGAAACACAGCAAGGAAGCGGATGGGAAGAGAGGTGAGCGAAAGAATATATTAAAGCCTGAATGGAGCGATAGAGGAAAAATATTCATCATTCAGAGGCTTCAGAATGTGTTATTAGGGAACGATTTCAACAGGCTCTTAGTAGCTCTCATTAGATGGTGTATCAAACCAGAACAAAACTCACTTCTCCTAACTATGTGGAGGAAGTGGATTGGAAAATTAAATGGGGAGAGGAGAGTGAGGGAGCAGTCTCTGCCACGGTCTTGTCACTGTGCCCCTGCTCCCACTAACAAGTCCGCTCAGTCGACTCGCACTGAAAGTCATTCACATGGTCTTTAATTTCACTTCATTGATTGGAATTTAAAGCCCCTGAATATAGCAAGGAAGACATTAAGATTATCTACTCCCTAAACCGTGTGCCGAACATTTGTTTTTAAATTGTGGTTGGGCTGAAACCTTGTCTTTTTTTGAGTTTTGCAGTCCCGAAACTTTAGGAACTTTTCCAAACTGAGCTCACACTAGCTGTTTGGGTACTATATGGGCTTGCTACAGTTTCTTAAGAGTTATGTATTTATATACTGCATGCTGTAGATCAATAAAAATAACATTTCATTAATCTTGACATGCTGTTCCCTCTTGATGCCAGATGCTGGGGACACAAGCTGTCGAAACAATAGACATCCTCCTCAGTACTTACTTTCCCCTTCCCCGATTTTCTTTGTTTGTGCTTCCAAAGACAGCATTACATCTGTCAGCAAGATATGATTTACATAAACATCAAACTATTCATCTGAGTGTCTGTCAGGGAAACTCTTGAGACTTGCAAAATATTAGCATTTCAAGGTTGCGTTTATACTAAGGCAATGGCTATTTTGCATGTACTATTTTTATGTGTTTTTAATTTACAATCATGTAGTGCTTGTTGCTTATGGCTTTTCCATATTTGGTTTAGTCTTTGACTCCATACAGTCATGTGATGTTAATGTGTAGATGCAGAGAGAAGAGGTGAGATTTTGACATGCAACCAGCTGGTCATTAAATAGTGATGAAAACATTATTTGGTCTGTGAAACAAACATACACCTCCTTAAATATTGGATAGAAAAGTCCCTAACTGGGGACCTACAAGAAAAACATTTTGAAATATGCAGCATGCAGCTAGTGATAAGAAAATCAATCGACAGGAGAAATATAAACAGTATTCCAGTTCACTTCACTCAGCAACTGCATGCAATCACATCTTGAAATGGAAATTACACCTTGCACAAGTGTATGGCTATTCTATGGATTACTTTTGCAGCTGATTGTATATCACACATGTAGTTCGGCAACGTTTGCATGATGGAATTGCTGTTAACGATAACTCTATGGAAATTTCAGGGGTGTTTGCCTATGTATTTTGGGGCATGGGTCTGTGTTGTGTTGTACTCATGTTGTATGTGTGTGTGTGGATGTGGGCGTGCTTGCAATATGCGTGTGTGTGTTGTACATCCACGCTGTGTCACCTTTGAAAGAGACAAAAGTGGCACTCTGAACCCATTTGCATGATTAGTCGTTATTACAAAACAGTGTGAGGATCTGCATGACAGGACTGAACATTGGGCTAGAATTACAGCAGCATGGAGAGAGGAACAAATGACCAGCCTGACTGAAACAGAAAAGAACAGCCTATATATCTGAAAATGTGTAATCTGTGGCTATTTACAAACACCATCAGTTTTTCTTTAATTTGGACTCTGTGAAATACGGCTCTCTCTATGTTCCATTTGCTCTCAAGCAAACAAAACCAACTCAGAAATGCACCTGTGTGTGTACACGTAGACCCCTGAGCAGTGGAGCAAGTGGAGCAGCTGCACCCCCGCTATTAGACTTGGGAAAGCAAACATGCGCTTTTGCACCCCCACTCTTTTGATCACACAATAATGTAAACATTTGAGCTAGTTTGGATCAAATATAGTAATATCTGGGCATTTAATTTGTAGTATATGAATTAACAAATACATTTTTAGCATGCTCCCATCCCCACCTAGTATCTCATAACCAGAGAGCTATGTAAGATAAGCAGGTGCGCCCTCTCCAGCACCAAACAGCATACCTGGCTGCAAACAGGGTAGTCATTTTAGTGAGAAATCATAATTATTTTAACAGTTCACCTCTCATTCCCATGTAGCCTATGGTCTTCCACTAAAATAGTGCAGAGCTCTAACCAACAGAGACTGGTAGTGAGATGATGCAACAAAATCCAAAATGAAACATTTGTATGGAAATACAGTTTATCCTTACGTATTATTGATGCTGAATCAACAAAAAGGCTGTCAACATATGATACATTTTATCTTGTTAGTAAGTAATTGTTAATATGTCAAATTTCTTAGAGGGAGTTTGGCTTAATGTTTTCCCTGGCAAATACAAGGAGCTCAAATGACTTTTTCCTTTAGAGAACAGGGACCGTAATCCAAGGGAGTCTGTGATTATGACCAAAATGTGTTGGTCTACTTATAAAGCTGTTCTTCATGCACAAGTGTTTTTGGAGGTTTGTTCTCTGTAGACTCTCTGATCTCCTTTCTCATGCACCTTGTTAGTAGGCAAAGTTGTGCTAGAAAAACCTACTCTGCTTCTACGCTGTTCAGCACTGTGAACAAATTTGTTTGCATGGATTAGTAACCATGAAAAACTGATATTTTAATGCAAGTGCAATATAAACTGAGCTTTATAGTGAAAGAGCAACTTTATCAGTCATGATTAAAGGCTCTGTATTGCAGGACATGGCACCTCATGTGTTAATTAAATCAAAATTTTCCTGCCATACCTCCCCTTGTCTGTCACTTTCTAATCTTACACCCCCACTTCTAATAATAACTAGACGAGCATGTGCGCCCACACACGAGACTGTCCTCGGGCAAAAAAATACCCCATAGGTCATTTGTACAGCTGCTTATTACAACCTATAGTTACACTTTAAAGTTAAGCGACCTCAAGTGGCCCTGTAAATAACAGCGTTGTGGTGTAGTATTAAGGGAGCGACAAAACTGGCGGAGCGGTGGATGGGTCAATCAATAAAATATTCACTAAGCCGCCCTGAGTTCAAATCCCATCTCAAGCAAAAGCAGTGTTCATTTTTAGGTAACTAGCGTCAGCTACCTAATATTCGTAAACATTAGAACATTAGCTAACATTTTGTAACCTTAACCCTGACCTTTTCCTAACCTCAACCATTACAACAAACCTTTCCTTAACCTTAACAACAGCCTTTTACTAACCTTAACCAAGTATTTTTAGTGGCAAGCAGGCTACTTCACTAGGTAGCTCTCTCTGGAAACAGCCCTGTGGGTCGTATTTGCTACTAATACAGGAAGCAATCCTGTTGCTCTGTTGGTTTAGAGGGTTGGAACAAATTACCTGGGTGGTCATATGAGTTGGAGGACTTGTTGTTGTAGACTTAATTTCAGTCATAACCTCTAAAATAGACCATTTTTTATTATGTGGTCCAGCAAAAATGTCCTCATGTACAGATTTTTCAGGGTTAGAGGGCCGCTGTATCACATGAGTAATAGCTTAAACCTGACCCTGCCTGCTCTCACACTCTGAAATAACCTCACCACAGGCATGGGCCTACAGTATGAGGTCTACCGAATCTTTACACATTATACTTCAGGTACTGTACACATCAATATTGTCTTTATATATGCCATTTCACTTTGCAGGAGTCTAAGGATCAATACTCTATGAATTTTTTAAGCTCATCTTAGCTTCAGGGATAGCCTGTAACCTGTAGCCCTGACAGTCTCATTTGTGCCTTCAGCCCTCTATAAAGTAAGCTCTGAACAAGTTTAGAGTGCGTAACTTCTCTTCAGAAATAGTTTGCATGAGGTTTCTAGCTGGGGTAGGTGAAGGTTCACCTATCTTTATGTTCCCTCAGCCTTATGCTGTTTTGCAGATATTGTGGTACACTGCAAAATATTTCATTGTAGATGTCTCATATTCAGTGTTAAACTCTTTTTTTTTTTTTTTTCTTCAAAGTGAGATGGGATGAGAAAATCCCACTTGTTTCTAATCCAGTTTCACTTGTTTTAGATTTTTTTTTTTTTTTTTTCTGGAAGTGTAAATAAGTAGAAACAAGGCAGGATAAGGCAGATCAGTCCACTAGTATCAAGAAAATGATATTTGTTTCAAGACAATTCTGTAAGCTTTTTTTCCCACTTGTAAGAAAAACAAAATTTTAAGACTGAAAATGAAACTAAATGAGATGTCAAGATAATGTGCTTCATCAGCAATAGAAAAAAATGGTTGAGCATGGTTTACCTCTGAGGTAAAATCCTGCACTAAATTGCTAAATCAGATAATGTCAAAGGAAATGCTATTTCCTTTGACAAAGGAAATGCTATTTCCTTTCACATTACTTTAGTTTTATGTTCTTTTTTGTTGAATGAGAAGTGAATAAACAGTGGTAAAGTGTGAGTTTAAATATTTCATATCATCAGAATGGAGTCTGGATTTCGGTAATGGACCTGCGGTTTGCTCTTTTTTTGTATTCTATCCATTGGCAATACTGTAGATTTGCCTCAGGATAAAGTTTATGAGGTGTAACATTCCACAGACAGCAGTTGGCATGCCTGCAATGTATTTTAGACTCTCACCAACTTATATAGACTACATAATTGGCTGTTTTGCATTTTCTGAATGTGTTGGACTTTTTCTATTTTGAGCTGACAGTATCCTCAACTGGAGTTTTAAAAATGCTGTACGCATACAGAGAACACTCCTCTGAACTCACAACATTGCACTGGCTGCACTGTGTGTGTGTGTGTGTGTGTGTTCACCTGAGCTCCGTGACCTTTGATACGTGGGATTCTCTCCTCTCAACTGATATGTGTCACGATTTGCTGTGGTAAGAGCTGCTGTAAATGAACCACTTTCTGCAAGCTTAAAAGACCCTTGAATAACTTCAGTCCTGATCTGAATATTGTTTATGCTGGACATGGCATAACAATAGATAGCCAGTGCTGTTTCGTCTGTTTGAAATTGAAAATGATTAAATTTATTGTTCAGGTTGATCTATTTTTGAAGTGAAAAACCCTAGCAGGCCAACACATCACTGCTGCTCACTCACTGAGTGAAATGTGTGAAATATTTCATCTAGATATGGCTACAACAATGCAGGGAAAGACAGAAGGCTGGTGGGACAGGTAATAAAATGAATCACTGGTTTGTTGTTCATTTGCTTGACAACAAATAATATAAGACTGCTCAACTGTATTTTTGTAATTCGTTCAGTTAAGTAATGTAGATCTATTACAAAGTCATTTTAATATTTTGCTAATTTCCAAAAAAAAAAAAAAAAAGTAATTCAGATGTAGCAAATACTGTCTTTGATGAAAAAGCCTTCAAGGTGTCTTCAGGCAATGGCAAGTCAACCTGTCCATTTTCTTGGAATTAAGGCCAAGTACTTTCCCCCTTGATTTCGAAATCTGCAACCCATGGGGCAAGAGCTAGAGAGGAGCGATTTAAATATTTCTGATGCGCTGCACAAGTTCACAGTTAAGCACCTGCGCAGCACAGTTCTGAATATGAATAACTTTCCCTTGATATAGATTTCGATGGCACTTAAAGGAAACATCAACCTAAAAAGTCTTTTTGCAGTGTTGGGCCACTGAGAGCTTTGAGAGGAACTCGGAGGGATGCTGTACAGGCTTTTCACATCTAATATTACCAGCTATTCTCAGTGCCCCTCATCTCAGAGCCTTGGAAGCCATTAAGAACTTTTAAAGTCAGCAGCCCATCAACACCAGACGAGCACACACAGCATGTTACAACTTTCACTTTAGACAGCAAGCACCCTCTTTTACCTGTACAGAATGGCAGTAATCACATATATGGTCTTTATTCGTTTAAAATAATAATACTACAAAATAACAATTAATTTGACAATAATATGCTGATGTTCAATGGGACATGTAGCGTCTCCTCTCTGTGATGCATGGGCATACTGTAAAAAATCTCCATCTCAGTCTTTAGTTATCTTTTTCATCCTAAATCTTAAAAAAAAAACTCCCGAAGCAAGTGAAACTGCATTGGAAAAAAAAAAAAAAAAAAAAAAAAAAAAACTCAAGGTTTAACAGTGAATGTGAGACAAATTGACTTGTTAACATAGAGATTTTTTTGCAGGGTAATTGAAACCCTTCCATGCTTTGTGGGTAACATTCACAGCCCCCTCTTAACAGAGAGAAACATCGCTCTCCACTCTTTACAACCTCTAGGTGTTCATAAATATTTTCTTCAAGACTGTTGACTGTGGACTGGGTTGGTTCCACCCCATTAGAAAATAATATACTCTTTATTTCTCCATGACTTAAATATGTGAAATCAATAGCTTTATTTGTATAGAAATGTTTAAATGCTTCTCTGAGGTATTTTATCGGTTTATATTTTCATGTTGTATTATTGTCCTTGAGCCTGTAATCTATTGTGTTCAACCCATGGTGGCTCTGTATGGTGCTGCTTCAGTATGGCTACATATAAAGGCCTAATATGCTTTTTAAAGAAGTTATGAGTGATGTTTGAATTACACCTGACAAAGTGCAAAATGATCAGAACATTTGTCACAATTAACATTTTCAGAGCGAGTAACTATGTGTGTCTATTTTTATCATCATCATCATCATCATCATCATCATCATCGTCCATTAAAAAATGTCATTTTTGTGTGACTGATGCCACTCCACAACTATGATTGTCAGAGAGTGTCCATCCACCTTTCGTTTGCTGTGGAAACCTTTGATCTATCTATCAATCTGTCTGTCTGTCGATCTGTCTGTCGATCTGTCTGTCAATCTGTCTGTCGATCTATACACACACACACACACACACACACACACACAGACATATACATATGATTAAATAAAAAAGATCCCTCTTCCTGTTTTTGATCTAGTCTGAAATTCCTGTGACACTTTATTTCTAGTCCTTATCACCAACTCAACCTTTCTTAAGTTACCTTGGCAGAGAGAGGTAATACACATCGGGCTGGGTTGGACTATAATCCCTGTGGATATAGTGAATCTACATTGGCAAAAGGACAATAGTAATGATATTCACCTAATCTCCCTTGACAGATTCAGGACATGCTTTTCATTAACACAAAAGTGGATAAGAGAGCAATAAGCACTGTTTCAGAGTTTACCTAAATCCTTTGAAGCTAACTCAGATTGGCATTCTGGTGGCGTGTGTCTCTGTCTGCTTGGGCTTAAGCCAATGCAGGTACCATATTTACAGAGCACTTTGACATACGTTTTTGGCTGTATTTTTTCAAGGTGTGACTACAAACAATGGTAGGAACAAAGTTAACTCCACACAGCTGGTAATGTTAAGCTTTCATTATTTTCACTTACACTGCAAAGTAAGAAGATAAGAAAGAACTACTGTGTTAGTTTCAGTTTCATTATAGAGGCAATACCTTTGAGATTGTTTTTTTTTTTTTTTTTTTTAGTTTACTTTGCTGCGCTGTAAAAAGAAATGGTTATAAAGGCAATCTTTGGGGCTTAGTCAAGCTTACAGTATGCTTTCAGGACAATTGACATCAAACTGTAATAATTTAGGTACTTAAAATGCCTAAAATCACAAGGATTCCAATACATCCAAAGTACATCCAAAGGTGTTGTACCAAGAAAGATATGTGTAATGGGATGCTTTTCCTCCACATTCTACATTAAATTTGTTCAAAAGACTCCTTGTAGAGTATTAAACCCTATGAGGAGGAATTACTTGCTTCACTAGGTTTTTCAAGAACCTGTGTAAAGTTATCCTATTACAAAAGGATGTAATGATTCTTCACATGATATTGCTTAGTAATGAATAACTTAATAAAAAAAAGATCTTTATGGAGTCTATCTATAAGTGTGTTTCTAAAGTGCTATAAATCTGTTTTTAAGGGGCAAAAACTGATGCTTGTTATTGAGTAGGACCTAAAAGTAAAATACACAGGATTCAGTCTGCCAAGTGCAATTCTTTTGTCCACAGTATTCTTACAATCCCTATTATACTTTAAAAACCAAAGAACCAAAATTTATACTTGTGCTGTCAATCATTTTGTTGGAGCAGGTGTCACTTTTTTTTTCTTCAGACCACAGCTATCTCATTTCAGAAAGAAGCTCTTCATTTAAAAGTTAATCAGATGAATCTTTAAAAGAAAAGCCTATTTCTCTCTCCTTTCTTTTCCGGCTTTACAGAAGTGAAACGGACTTGGAGTTTCCATTCAGATAGCAAAGGAGGTAAGAAGAGGGAGGATAGCACTTATTTTTCTTTTTAATTAGCTCCATCTGAGGAATTATCCAGCACTAATATAATGGCTCGATTCATCTCCCACACCATCTGGTGTAAGAGAGGTGCACCTCTGGAGCTGATTGCTTTCCCCTGGTGCTGTGTCGGGGTAATAGGCTGTTCAAAGGCTGCTCTGGGCTCGGACAGCTGAGCAGAGGTGGGGCAGCAGCAGCTGGCCCCGACGCCATCACCTGCTGCCTGTCAGAAGGCTTTCAAATACGGCCCATCCATGCCCTAAGTGTATGTGTGCGCGTGTGCGTGCATGCATGTGGACATGTGCATCATACTTGAGAGTCAACTTCAGGCTACGCCAGAATCCCATCCTCTTCCTGAAGAAGAGCGAGAGAGACAGACAGAAAGGGAGAGAGAGAGGGAGAGCGAGGGAGCACATCATTATGACTCACATATGAACATCTGGGAGAGGTGAGGCAGGTGACAAATAAGCAGTAGTGTCTGGAGATGATGCCAGTTCTTCGGTTAGTTTGCACTTCTGCTCCTTCATGTCAAGAGAGACGGCCAAGTAGACGCGTAATTTGCTGTATATAAATAGCTTTTTTCTGATAAACTATTCACAAGCCTGGCTGTTTGTAGTATTTCAAACACTTGAGTAAGCTCAACATCCATGTTTTTTTTTTGTTTGTTTGTTTGTTTTTAATGTCCTTGCAGCTCAAGTTCTAGTTCAAGTGCATTATTGGGAACTTGATAGCAACAAGGCATGACAAACAAGAAACAGATTTTTTTTTTTTTTTTTTACAGAAAACATATAAGACATCATAAATAAATAAATACATTAAGACACATCAAATGAACACCGTTAAGTGGAGAAACTGACCAAGGAGGCTGGGGCGGCGGGGGGTGGGGCGGCAGTCTATCTATTACAGCTGAGCAGGTTTATGGCTTTTAATAGGCAAGCCATAGGATTGAATTGTAAATATGGGCTGCCATTGTGCATTTAGAGGCGTGTACATCCTGTGCTTCATTTACCTGATGCTTACTCATGACCAGCCCGTTTATTACACCGTGCAGTCCCGCAATTAAAAAGGAGAGAGAGGCTCACAAGGAAAAAGCCATTTACCTTAGCCCAAGCAACACTTAAACACACCAGACACACATTCCACTGTTACTTGAAAACTTTCCATGCATGCAGCACATTATCGTTTGATTTCCATCCAGAGTTCTCAATTAAAATTATACAGAGGTTGCATTTCATTACCTGAGCTCGGGGCAATTTGCAGGCCATTAAGCCCCTACCTGTATCAGTGGAGATGTTTTCGAGGTGAACATCTGGGGTTGAGGAGGCAGAGCATGAAATGAAATGCCCCCGGCTCTCTGCTCTGCCTTTTGTCCAAAAAGGCCAAGGGTATTTGAACGCCATGCATAGTAAAGAGCATGTTACTACTGGCTGCTACAAATTGGTCTGGGATCTGAATTGGAATGGAAAAATAAAGTGCGTATGTTGGTTACCAAGATTGTCATACAGTCACCATGACTCAAAATGTCCCTTGTATTTCAAAGTGAAATCTTAGTAGAATTATATTGGTGTTGTTTTCTTACACTGTAAGGAATCCCTAGCTCCTCGTAAAAGGTCTGTAAATTCTGTAGAGGTAATTTAACCTCATAAATACAGGCTTAGAAAACAGATATACACCTAATTTTATATTTAAGGTTATAGACAAATTAATTCAGGAGTTCTCAGTTTAAAAAACTAGCCTCAGGAACCCATAAACCACAGCTATCACTGCTTTATAATTTATAATTTAGCAACTGTGTTTCCATCTCAGATTATTTGAGCCTCTTAGGGCAAAAAAAGTGTTCAGCTGCAATAACATGCCATTACAGGCACATCTTCACTCGGCTTTTCCTCTGCAACTCTCTTCTGCAGTTCCTCCTTCCATTTCTCAAACAGAAGCTACATGGGAAGTGAAAGAGTAAAACAATCATTCAGTGATATACAGGCAGCTGCTTACAAATGTGTGATAAGCCCTGGACGATTTGGCATTCATTCAACTGCTAATAATGTTTTCAAGTCACACACATGTGAGAGAACACTTTTCACTGTAGACTAAATCCCAAAGACCTGTAAAAATGCAAAGGGTTCCTTGCTGAATTCCCCATAAGGGATTGGGGTTCTCTATAAAACTCTAAGTGATTGCTGTGCCAGGCAATAATAAAGACTTAGTATGAAAATACTGCTCTTATGAGACCTTTTAAGAATCAGACCTCATTATACCTTGAATCTCACATTTTTCTCTAAATCAAGATTTACTGTACAAATTGCAGTTATGTTGTATAATGATTAAAATGTAAATTGCTCGGCGGGGTAATAAAAAGTGCCGCCAAAGAACATTGTTCTCTGGACCTGATTGAGATCTGATACATATTCTGGGTGTGTATATGCTGCTCGGTGTGTGATGAGACTGAAATTGCCAACAGACTATGCTAGGTGATAAGAATAATCACATCAGATTTTCTTTTCAAGTGATTTAAATGCCATGATGATGAGATCTGAATGAATCTCTTGGAACTGAATCTCGTTCTTTTAATAGCTGACAAATGTTTGATAGAAATTCATTAACCTGACATAGATGTTTTGCCACGCTTCAACAAAGTATAACTTAAATTTTCATTGTTGTATTTCATTTGTACCGGCATATTAGTCATTATCAATCAGTCATCTTGACATAACATTTCAAGTGTTTAAATTAAAGACTTTTGCTTTACAGTGCTTGTGAAAAAAAAATCTATTCTCATCTTGTTATCAGGCAATGCCGCATTCATGTACAATAACCTCTAAATCATACGAACAAGTCGCACTCCAGCTCTGCATGCTGAAGAGGTGGCAATCAAGCTTATTGGTGAAGACAATATGAATCGATTAGCACATATGCACGATCTCCATATTTGATTGTTTTTGTTTCAGCATTTCTCATTAAATTTGACAGCTTGCTGTCACACATGAAAATTGCATTGACTGGGCCCCCCTTTTGTGAGAAGCAATATCTATGCAAAAAGCTGTTTTATCAAGTGTTACTGTGCATGCTATAGACTAGCACCCTTTCATCTTCTGTACTTGAAAGAAGTGAAAAGAATGAAAAGACAGTCTAATATCTTTCATGGAAAAAAAAAAATGAGTAAAATGATCAAAACCCGTAGCAAAACCCACACTTGGTGCAGGGGCAGCTGTGGTGTGTCTCTTTTCACACTGTTGTGAATAATAACATTTCTTTGTTGGGGATTATAGGTCCTTGCTACAGGCTGTTCCAAATAATTTTGCTTGTGACAGTCTGAAATGGCTTTCAGTTTGTCAAATAACTGCAGAGTTGCTGTCTAAGTCGTGCAGGGAAAATTCGGCGATCACTTTCCTCGACATTGTGCGGCGGCTGTGTTAAGAGAACCCCGACACAAACTAGCTTTTCATTTCTGTTATCATACTCATACAGTATTTGGAATCTCACTGGAGATTTGGGTGGTACAAGTTGTATTCTGGATGATATGCAGTAATCAGGCCCTTTGAGTCTGCCTCTCTCCCTCTTACTTTCTTTCTCCCATTCTCTTTCCTCTCTCTCTGTCTGTCTCTCTCTCGGGCCTCCCTCTCTTTCTCTCTCTCTCCTGCCCTTGCTAAAGCTGGTGTGCACTCAAGTTTTGCAGTGTTTTAGCATTACATCATTCCACATGGCACACTATTAAGCTTTTGGCAACTGGGAAGACAGCCCAGGCCTTCAGATTTGTCATAGCAGTGAGCTCCATTGTTGCACTGAACAGATGAATCGCATGCTGACCAAATCAGCACTAAGCCAGAGGAAATAATTAACATTTTTCCCCCCTAATAAAAATAATACAGAACACGGCCAAGTGGCGACACCACTCCTAGCCCTCAGATTTAGTCCCTTTTGTGTCACTTGTTTTATGGGGAGAACACATGTTTAGGGAGGACTCACACAGGCCTGGCTACCTCTGGATGGATTTTCCCACTACCTTCCTCCATCCATATTTCCCTCCATCTCCCCATATGATATTCCATCCAGGTGCGATGTCATGGCGACGCTTAGTTATGCAGTGGAATTTATTGTCTGCACTGCGGCAGATTACCATTGCTTAACATGCCACACAGGAGACTTAAAGAGGCAACACCTTTCACAGTGTTGCATCCCGCTGGCAAGGCAGGCATGTTGGGAAGCCCGGTCTGTGTGCACGGTTTCCTGCCTTGTGAAGGACGTATGAGGAGTGGTGCGAGAGGAGAGAGGCATGAGACTGAACACAATAAGCAGGTGGCATCCGCTGCTGTTCTTGGTCCCATATTCACAACACAACCGTATTTCTCCTCAGAGGTGGTTTTTACTTTTACACTCCACTATAGATATGGAATTGCTGACATGGGCCTACTTTGGCATTTTTGTTATTTTACTGAAAATTGGGCGTTTATATTGAATATCTAAATCATCTTCACAGGCATTAAGAAGAAGAAGAAGAAAAAAAAAACACTCATCATATGCCATGCACCTCAGAGCCTAATTGGAAATGACAATCTGTTGTTTTCTTGACAACATTTTGAGTTGCTCAAATATGATGAGCTCTGAAAAGAGGCTGTCAGGGGAAACATTAAGATTTCTAATGATCAGGTGCACAAACCCAGCATTTACAAGGCGATTTTTTTGTGCTAAATTTACCCTCTAAAGCGCACTTACCTTCATAGCAGGTGCCCTGATACTTGTTAGTATTCTTTCCAACTGCCTGTATAATAAAATACAGATTCTTCCTAAATAATTTAACACCTCTGCACGTCAAACAGGGGTATCAGGCAAGAGCCTCGGGATGAATTTGAAGGGAAACTTCTTTACCAAGCTAAAGGCTATGTAACAAAAGGACTTAGGCTACTCTGAGTACAAGAGATTTTCCTGCAAAAAAAATTTGTAGTTAGATGAGAATTAATCTTTTGAAGTTGTTATCTGCATGCATATGCTACCATATTCAGACAGGGAGCTATAGGAGGATAAGAGAGGTTCAGCTTTTGCCCGCCATGGGCAATCCTCTTGGCACTATGGCTGCCGTGTGGGTTTTGCCTGTGTGATGCCGCTTGCCTGGGGTTAAGCAAGAAACAAAATGTTCTAAAATTTGATTAAATCAACCCCGGTGCGTCTCTGCTCAGATTCCATCTGTAGGTAGTTATAGACTGTAGCCTTGAGCTGAGGCACTGTAACACAAGTGCTCAGTTTTGCATCATCACTTCCTTGTGCTTCCTTGCACATTATATTGCTCCGGAACATTCTGCCTCTTATAGCATACTTCTTTACAAACAGTGTTATGTGCAGTGTGTGTTTTGTTGTGTGAACTAGCTCTAAAGAATTTGTATATAATAGTCTTTATGAATGCATAGTAGGATCTATATATGAGAAACATTTGTGAAACATTATTCTTACCTTTAAATGCATGAGAGAATGGAAATAATGTCACTACATCTGTTGTGTGCACCGTGTGTGTGTGTGTGTGTGTGTGTGTGTGTGTGTGTGTGTTGGGGGAGGGAGACAAATGGAAATGATTTAACAGGTGCTGGATTATTTACAATATGTGTACTATTCTGTTATCAATACTTCTTTACTATATCACGGTTATCGCTAATACCAGTATATGGCACGCATCCCTAGTGCACATGGATAAAATTTAAAGAATTTAATGATCTTTTTTCACATAAATAAATTGAAAAGGAAAATATTTGTTGCTTCTCTCCATGGCCAACTGATATAATGCAATACAGATACAACCTATAGCCGGTTTTTGAACGCTTTTACATTTGCTGTTCACATCTATCTGGTAGTTTTTTTTCCTAACCCTCCAGCACACAGGAAACAACACATTTTACATTCCAGCAGCAGCGACGGTGATTTGTTTGGAGTAAACAAAGACGAGCTGGGTAGTCAGCATATGCCACTGTGGTTGGACAGACAAAGCGAAGAGCGCCACCTACAGAAACTGCATCAGCAGAAGATCCAGGGTAAAAGATATCGTACTGGACACAGTGTTCATTGACAGAAAATATTTAGAGAGTGTAGTCCAGAAACAACACAGCAGTGAGCACTCATATCACTAATAAAATAAAATTAAATGATAATAATAATAATAATAATAATCATAATAATCATAATAATATGTTTTTTTTGTACAGCGCTTTTCTTCTTAGTACTCAAAGGCACTTTATAGTGAGTGACGAGAGATACAGTCACACAAAATAAAAAACAAGTGTGTACATTTGGTGTTTCCTACCTCTATCCTTCCTTTTTCCCTTCCTTTTTTTTTTTTTTGTCATATTTCCTAACGGCAGTATTGTGCTCGGTAAGTTCCAGTGCTCCAGAATATGTCACCCGTCCATCTGTCCGTCCTGACCTCATGAAGGCAGAGCGTTGGACATTTGAAGGCTCTTCATCCATTCCATGCCTCTCCATTACGGCGAGGGGTGACAGATGCAGATACCGCAATGTTCTCCCTCAGGCTGTAAAGCATGAGGCCTAACCTTCCATACAGCAGAAGTAATGGTCCACAGCTTTAATTGTCGTGGGCTGTTCATCTTCACTAACAATAGCAGTAAGCAATGGGTCTGGGGAAAAAGGCAGCCGTCTCTGACAAAGGAAGTGATTTAGTTCTGAAGGCAATTCATAAGCAGACGTCGCAGGGGCAGCAATAATGTGCAGGGAGAAAGATCACGGTGAGGTAAGAGTCATAACGGGCACAACGGTGGTACACAAGCAACAATAGCTGTCTTTTCCATCTGCCGTAAAGATTATCCAAAGAAGAAGCTGTAAAATTGCAAGCGTGTGTCCTTCAAAAACTGAAAGTGTGTGTTATTGAAATGGACATGAATGCTGTAAAGGCTTTGAGAGTGAGCACGATGGCACAAAGTTTGGTCTCCCAGTTGTGTGAGTGGGAATACAAACAGCAAATGTTGTGTAAAGAACTGCCTTGTTTGTCTATGTGATCTCGCCCGTGTTTTGATATTTCCTCGTTACCCTGTTTGATTTAACAACACCGTTTGATGTTAAACTTTCAAAACTCGCAGCTCCACATTTCTTTGCTCTGCCCAGGCTTTCGAAGAGGCTAAACTTCGATGGAAAAATGTGCCATTGATGGTTCACTGGTTTACTGTTTGAATTAGACACATAAAACAGGGAATAGATGAGTGTAGTTACCAAATTACAGTGTGTTCCCTGGGAAAGTTGAGGCCCATTAAAGTGATAGATTGCACTGCGTCATGGTTTATGCAAAGGGATGTTTTACACCCACAAAACAGTCTAATTGCATTCATTCCTGGGAGAAGTCCACAAATGTTGAATCTAGATTCTCCGGCGTATTGGCAGCAAGCTGCTAGACAGCGGATGACTAGCTTCAAGCGAGGAGCGAGGGGGGAGGGATGTAAATCTTGACAAACAGTGAGAGCCAGTGTCCACATCATCTCTCGCCCCTGACAGGCTTCCCCATGCATGAATTCAAAGCTGGTAAAACCGTGGCTGGATTCAGTTTGATCTGACATCCATCATGTAGATCAATGTTGTGGTTTCAGTGTACTGTGTCCACGATAAGATGTTTTGGCAATCGGCCCATAACGTCTGCGAGAACCACTCAAGAGAAACTGTGAACAATTTGGAGTATCTTGTCACAAGTTATTGTTGGCTTTTGGCTTGTGGCACCATTCAGTCAAATTGGAATGCTCATGCATATCTGACTTATTTTTAGGAGCATTTAAAATCATCCTTGAGCTTATTTGCACTGCATGTACATATATTTTCTGTATATATTATCTGTTTATGTGCAATATCTATCAGCACTGATTACGTGAAGCATTTCTGCACATCTGCATGCACGTGTTACCCATTTCATTCCTTGTCCCATTTCTTTTTGAGTTATGCAGCATGCTGGGTTGGTTTGTGCAAGATTCCTCTTTATCCACATCTTTGCAGCTGATGTCCTTTGCACCTTTAATTGTATATTGCCTATTTTTATATTTCTTATTTGTATTCTGTGAATATTTGAGAGTATTTAAAGGTAAATGCACCATTTGGGGCTGGCAACCCCATTCAGTTGTCATTGTGCAGGTGCAATTTCAAAGCACCTGCACAAAGTTATCGAAGTTGAACAATTTATGTTTTTAGGGCACACACAGTGATAAGTTGACCTCAGGAATATATATGTCTATAGAAATCCTATGTTGCTCTGAATCAGTCCCATGTAACAGAGCATTTCTCCTCTGCTTTTTCACCGTCGTGGAGGAGGACTGCAAATTGGAAAATTGGTAGGGATCGGAGAATTCAAATTTCGTTCTCTATTCAGTTGTCAGAAGGAACAAGTAAAACCCTCACAGCCAATTGCCTCGAGTAAATGAGTTTTGTGTTCTAGTTTAAAACCACTGAAAAAAAAAAAGTAGAGTACATTAGCTGCTGCGGTATTAATGATGGCATGTGATGCAGAATAGATGCATGCTGGGATCTTCGATGATGGTTACCGCTGTATCTAACAGCCCCATTTATACGCTTCAACAATAGGTTCCTTTCCTACTGACTGTTACATTTTAAACAGCAGTACATTAGTACAGCAGCTGAGGCAGATCACTCAGTGTATTCCATCCTTAGCTTGTTTAGGCCCCGTCCATTAGCCAAGTTATGGGATTACGAGTAAAAGTGCTAGCAGTGTTTTCCTACCAGCCAGTCGCTGAGGTGTGGTGGCATGTGTGCGCAAAGCGTCAGGCAGATGGGATGTGTCTGATAACTCTCACTCAACATAATGAGATGAGAACATGCTTCACCAGTCTTAGGGCCCGTCTGATGGCAAGAGACACAGTGCCCACTCATACGGGAGGGATCTTTCCCCTCTTCAAAGATAATGAGATGACAATGTATTCAACTAACATTAGAAAGAGACGGGGCTTTGTGGGGGGAGAGGGGGAGGAGGGAGAAACATTCTACAGCACTTGTCTGCTGCCTTTGATCAGCTGAGAGAAGCAACTGTCGTTCTTTGTATCTGTGTTGGATTCATGGAAGCTTAGCTAACTATTTTATCACCGTCAGCGTCACTTAAAGGCTATAGTTTGTAGCGCAGACTCGTCAAGCGGGGAGTTTTTCAAGCAAAGTTGTATTTTTGCTTGAAAAGCATTGCGCATCTCTGTGGTAAGATAAGGCCCTCACTGAATGATGTATTAAATCTCTGCCTGTCTCTCAATTCAGAAGGATGACCAAAAAAAAAAGAAAAAGAAAAAAAAAACACATAAAATGTTGCTGTGTAAACTCAATTTTCCATCACCTGGGAGGAGAAGAGGCAACATTTTGCCTGACATGGAGTTCCATTGCAAGATGTCAAAGGTGCCATGTTAGTAGTCTTATTTAAGCAGACTTGACGAGACAATCTTTCTCTAAGTTGACAGTTTCTTGTGGCACTTGTAGATGGATCCATCTTTTCTTTTGTCCCCGTAGCTAATATCGTCGCCCAGAAAGCTGCCTTTTATTCTCTGTCGTTCTTTGAATGCTTTGTTTTGACAAATAAACTGTACAAATCCTCTCCTCCAGGCAATCCTCAGAGAGCACGAGGCCAACCAATCTCTACTGAAGCTGTGAGACAGTATTTTGACAGCAGTCAGTTTTCAGAATTATGCAGAACTCACCTCGTTTTTCTGACAGAAAAAAAGAAAGCCAGAATACTGGTGCTAGTAACATGTTATCCTAATGCATTAATGGGTACAAAACATCATTCAGCTGTCATTGAAATAGGGCAAAAAATGTATGTATATATGTATGTGGCACTATGATTTTGATTGGTTTACCCGTATCTCATAATCTGCTGCTGCATCTTTCTCTCATTGTTTTCCCATCTCTCATAACTGTCACCAAAAATTAAAATATGAGGCAGAGCTGCACTCTCACCTATAAAGAATAACAAAAAGGCCAGCTGAAAATATAACCACAGATCTACCACAAAATCATGAGGAATTGTTTGAACTTTTTGTCATGCCAAATTTCGTTCAAAACCTGACAAATCATCTATCAAGTCAGAACTCATCTTTTTCTTCATGCTTCACTTCTTAAAACTCAGCAAGACGCTCATTTGAAAGTAAAAGGAAAAAAAAAGAAACAAAAAAAAAAAACGCCTTAACATCCAATTTCCCAACATTTCATCATCATGTCTCAATAATTATGCAGGGTTATTAGCTCAAGTATTTGTCCTTGGCATTCTTAATGCTGGTTGACATTTATTATGAACAGTAATGGTATTGGAGATCTTTGATTTCTCCGTCTGTGGTGGGAAGTGTGGTTTGGTATGTCCTCTGCAGTGCAACAGCACCCTCTCTTGATAATTTATGATATGATTACAGCAAGATGACAGCATCATTGCCAGCACCCATAAAAAGATCACATACAGCAATATATGAGTTTCAAATATGGCTTTACTTTGTCAAAGAGCTTTCTTTGAAATGACAAGAGATGATTTCATTTGCCACGTTATTTTTTCACAGTGCTCTTTGAGTCTGTATTGTAAAAAAGCAAGATGTCATTACTTACTGTCATTAAAAATCACATCCATTGTCCAAATGATAAGGAGGGGAAAAAAGAGTGTATTATACTGATGGAAATATACTAAAAGCCAAACTGTTAAGGTAACTGAGCTGTTGGTGAGTATTCAGCTGAACAGTGATGTATTTTGAATGGTGGCACAGAGGATTCACTCAGACACAACTACAATCAAAGTGTGCACACATTGTGTTACTTTTACATTTATTTACCCCAAAATGGTGGAATTTTACATTGACTTTCTACGTGCACCTGTCATTCACTGGCAACGGATTCTTATTTGGGCCGTAAAAAAGCCAAACTCACATTTGCAACTTCTGTACTGAGATGAGCAAAAAACGACAAAGGCACACCATATGTGACTCATTTTTTAGGTTGAAGCTGTTTCGCAGTTTCATAGTTACGACTTCAAAGTTATTCTTCAAAGTTGTTATTTCTGTCGTACTGGTGGGGAACTTAGAAACACTATCATTGCACCACACTGAGTTTTTCCACTTTGGATTTATGGCAAGTCCAAGGACAATTGAGAGGCTTCTCAGTTGTCAGTGGCTTGATATTTTATTTACCAGTAATTTATGTTATTTTGCATACTTACCTATGACTGGATGACAGACTTGAAGTGTTTGAATACCTCAGTTAACAATATATCACCCTCTGTCTAACTAAAGTCAGTCAAGTGTGTTAAATAATCACAGTATAAAAAGGGTGCAGCAGTTCAGTTTGAGCTACTCTTGTCAAAGTGTATCCTTTGCCACCTTAATGTTTTGTTTCTCAGTTTTCCATTCTATTCAGTAATACAGTAGCAGTATGTAATGCTGTGTTCAAGGCTAATGCACACGTGTCCTCAGGCCCTCAAGTAATCTTCTGCACTGACGAGGTGAATCCAGTTAAAAGCCATTATCCTTTATTGATTTCCCTTATTAAATCTATACCAATCACAAAGGAGGAAATGTAGTGGAGCTGACAAGCTCAAGGTGGAACCTCAAGCTTTGAGACAGCTCATATGTGGATTGTGCTAAAGGGCAGCAACTCTGTATCAGTACATGTTCCTAATATATCAATGTCTATATCTAGATGTATATATTTTACTTGCATGGTATTCTGAAAACACCCAACTGGTATCTTAGCTCCAGCTACACTGAGGGTGTGTTTGTGTGTGTAGTGACCACTTGGTTGGTTAATAAAGAACACAGCAAATGCAAACAGTGGCAGTTGGGACACAATCTGCCGCCCAGTCCACAGCCATGGTTGCTTGCTTTAGACACTGGGCGCTGCAGGGACAAGTAAACCATTGTTATTACCTCCATCATAGTGGCTTCCAAGGCTAATTGGTAAAAGACAACCAGATAAATCAATATCTGACCTTTTAACCGCTTGAACTCTTATTTTCCCTAAAAATTCCCCTTGAGTCGCTTCAAAGGTAGAAAAATATTTTTCCCCTATATGGTGCAACAGCAGTGTTACATCAAATAGAAAATATCTAGATGTTTTGTGAATCATTTTCTGCACATTTCCCTGTGATTCAGGCAGGACATATTTGGTATCTTTTGAAACCTTTGAATATCCACTTGAATTTAAAATGAAACTCTGTTGGCCTGAACAAAGCTTGGCCATGCAGCAATGACAAACACTGAGGTGAGCAGTGGGTTGAAGAGGTTAAGGAACCCAATTCAACAATAAACATTCATATGAATGACAATACAAGCAGAGGAGAATGAATGTATTTTATTTGTTAGTTTGCATGCTGTACAAAATCATGATAAAAACATAAAAAGCAACATTTTGCCTCCAAAAACATGGTAGAATTACAATTAAAAATTGTTCCCTTCCTGGACGATTTGGTAATATTCAGCTTTTATGACCATAACAACCATCAACAAATCTCAGAAAAATTAAGTAATTTTAGTGATATAATACAGAAATCTAGACTCAGGAAGTTCTTTTGATGCTGGATTTAAAATTGTAGATACCACTTTAAAATAAGACTCATCTCATAAAGGGCTTATGAATGGTTTCATATTAGGTTACTAATTAGGTTGTAAACACTATAAATCATTAATAAACAATCGTAAAGAAGTTATAGCACAGTTTTCATACATTGATGCAAGGCTCACTATTTGGCAATGTCAAGTAAAGTAACCTAAGCAGTTGACAAAATCTGAAGTTTAACAGAATAGTAACTTGCCAGATAGTGAGCCTTCACCTATATATTAATGATTGATAATTGATTATTAATGATTAATATCCCTTTATAAGGGTAGTCTTATGGTGAAGTGGTACCAAATTGTCAAATCTTGCTTGAAATCCTTGGATTGTGTACTTGGAGGTGGCAGAAGCTGTTAGGGCAGGTTTTGCAGATTTTCTGGGTCATCCGAGTGATTGTTGTCTGCCAAACTGATATGCCAAGATCATCAATATAACATTTAAAATACTGAACAGACAGCGAGTGTCTGCATTAACAAAAGGCTATAACACTGTACATATCAAATGAAACATTCACTCAGCTGGCATGCCCTCCAAAAAAAAAAGAAAAAAAGAAAAAGAAAAAGTAAGTGTAGGGTTACCAGGCTGTGCTGGTTTAGGCATGATCCTGTCAACACAAATGCCGTGTCTGTACAGTAACGTGAAATATCAATATGATATATTTTGTATTATTCACAATTTTGTAAACCTTTATTTAATGTGTAACAAGACTTCTAAGACAAGCAAATGACTTTGGTGTTCTGTAGCTACAGGCTCAATAGAAAAGGAACATCAAAAAAAGAAAAAAAATCAGTAGAGAGTTCCTGTCTAAACACTTTTTTTTTTTTCAGCAGAAATTTGTACATAAGTGATTCCCTCCCATCCCTGTCCTGCAAACATCCCCGCCAGCCCAGTATTCACAGTGGTCCTTCAAAAAAACATTTTACTCAAGAGTAAGAAACATCTGCTTCGACCACCTGCCGAGGAAATGCATTGTTACATAGTTTACATCTATGTATTACAAGACTATTTTCATCTGAGTGGCTTAAAAGAGAGATACATGTATGAGTGTTAACCCAAAATATATGTGATGGCACCAATAGGAAATGCTACTGTATAAATGTAAACTAACCCTCAAGAAGGTGTACTTACTGAAAATGTATCTTCATCTTTTTATATATTACAGACAAACACAGAGCATTTCATAAAACCAGTATAACAAATCAGTACAAACAAAAGCTTGGCACTAATTTGCTACAGCTTAGCCAAATTTCTGAAAATTCTTGATCGGTTGAGAATGCGGAGAATGTACAGTGCATTCCAGCCTTGTGAGCAAGTCGTCCCAAGTGGGCAGACAAGTGCACTAATGATAGAAACAATGGTTCATGGGCAAGGCTCTGTCTGTGTTTTCATCTGGAAGTCTGGAAAGCCCAGGGAGAAAACATGATTCTCAAAGGATGTGTCCTTCGTCTGTTGTTTTGTTCGTCCACTCCTCTTTGCCGCTCTCCCGTTTGTTTCCCGGGCCGTCGTGAGACAAAGCGCTCAAGGCAGTTTCACCACCACCACGCAGGCGCCTGCCCTGCCAATGTTAAGAGGGACCTCCTACGGAATGGCACAGAGAGGTTAACCCACAGCCTCTCATCTAAGTCTGCCCTCAAAAGAAACTCATTTTGCTTCTTACACATGAGAGGGCTGCAGTGAAAAGTTGAAACAATTCATTATTGCAAGAAAAAGAGTAAAGAAAATGCAAGAAAAGTCATTTATAAAAGATTCACAGTACTCAGTGAATTCACCTCTCCTTTCCCAAGCTGTAAGCCCCTCTGGCAAAAGCAGCAACAATTAAAATATTTCCTTTAAAAAAGTTTTACTTTTTTTTCAAGGCCCCTAAATAGACAATAAATGATGCTTTTCACAGTTCAATCAGTGTTTGTGAATGTGGATAAAACTCACCAAGTGTTAGAATCCTTAGAACCAACACTGTTGGTCTATACATATGTATGTATGCATGTATGTATGTGTGTGTGTGTGTGTGTGTGTGTGTGTGTGTGTGTGTGTGTGTGTGTGTGTGTGTGTGTGTGTGTGTGTGTGTGTGTGTGTGTGTGTATATATATGTATATACACTACTCACAAAAAGTTAGGGATATTCGGCTTTCGGGTGAAATTTCAGGATGAACCTAAAATGCATTATAACCTTTACAGGTGAACTTAATGTGACCTTCTGTAAACTTTTGAATGCACATGTCCAACTGTTCAGTGTTTCAGTACTTTTTGCACAAGTTGCTGTTCTCTAACAAGGAGTTTAACGGCAAAATTCACATCAGGTGTTTGATGCTCCAGCTCATCGAGGTCGTATCATTAGGGAACGGCTGCTGGAGACTGGGGTACCTCAAATGGAGTGGCCTGCACTTTCTCAGACCTGAATCCCATAGAAAACCTATGGGATCAGCTGAGTCGCCGTGTAGAGGCTCGGAGCTCTGTACCCCAGAACCTCAATGTCCTGAGGGCCGCCCTTCAAGAAGAGTGGGATGCCATGCCTCAGCAGACAATAAGTCGACTTGTGAACAGCATGAGACGTCGCTGTCAAGCTGTAATTGATGCTCAAGGGCACATGACAAGTTATTGACACTGACATTTTTTGTTGTGGTATACCCACCACTGTTGTTGGCTTTTGTTTCAAGAAATTGTTTGAGATGAGGAAATCACCAGTGTATGCTTCTACTTAAATGCCCTACTTTCATTATATAATATCACTGTAGCGTGAACATTTTACATTTTCCATAAATTTCACCCAAAAGCCAAATATCCCTAACTTTTTGTGAGTAGTGTATGTATATATGTATGTATATATATATACACTGAGATGCCATAACCCTAATTTATAGTTCTTACATCCATCTAATATACTTTCAGCAGCTCTACAATGATTTGTTGATCTCATTTCTTTCTATTTTTGGGTTGGACTTATCAAAAATACTACTCAAATATGAAATGAAATACTGAGGCATTTATTCCCTCAGCTTATATCACTTTAAATGCCCATCAAGGGATTAGTATTGGAAATTTGCTCTGGCTATAAACACATGTACAGCACATCGGACTCAGTGAATGCAGTTGTCAGTATCGTATTTATTCTCCCTTACAGATTAATTGCTTCTACTACTATTATTATTATTTTTATATATATTGTGTTTTTCTTGTTTTTCTGCTCAGAGGTCTATAAAATAATAGGAATCAATCAGTCATGTTAATCATAACGTTCAGGGGTGCCATATGGATGGGGGAAGTTAGGACCATTCTAAGGGCCTGTGACTGACAGGGACCCTAAAAAATGATTAGAACATCACTTTTTTTTTTCAATATTAAATTATTATCCTGTAGTCACTCATAGAATATTTTATTTATAATGCACTAATAAAAGTAATGGCCTCTTTTTCTTGTTCTTTGCGATCCCAAAGATATATTTTTTCATGGGGCCCCAAATCACTGGAGGCTGCCCTGATGACATTAATACCAATAACCAAAATCACGGGAATGAATGCAAAACGTTATTGTGGTTTAGCTATTTATACACATATTTCAGAAGGAGGTCATTGTGACTGACAAACTTGATGTAATGAATTAGGTTTGGTTGATTGAAAATTACCTCAGTCCACTCGTTGTTCTGTGCATCGTAGGACTCAACAGTGTTCAGGTAGGACTGGCCGTCATATCCACCCACAGCGTACAGCCTGTCACCCAGCAGGCAAACCCCCACCGCATCTCGGGGCACACTGAGGGAGGACACAGTCGTCCATGTGTCTGTCTTTGGGTCATACCTGAGATTGGTGGCGGGGAGAAGCGACAGAGAGATTGAGGATGGTGTTTTATGAGAGGTGAACTAGTTTGGCAAATGCTTCTGTGTTAATATATGTTAAATGAACAATGTTTTGCATTGTGCTTTGTATATGATCACCAGACTCTCAGCAGATCACATGCTTTACTGTAGCTCCTTTATCCTTTATAACTGCATCAGAAAAAAACATAACATCCCAGGAAGATTTTTTTTTATCCTATATATTTTTTTATGTCTTATCAGCTTAAATGCACTGCAGCAACACAGAGGAGATTCCCATCTGCACAAACTGAGATGCCATCGATTTGCCATGTTCATCCAAATACATTTCAGCTCTTGGTATGGCCGCAGGCAGGAAACTGCACCCATAGCAGCAGTGAGCAACCACTTCATCCACAGAAAGCTAGACTTATCAAGGATCACTGAACCTGCTGCAATTTTTTTTTTCACCATCTCCATTTCTCAAAAAGAGACATTTAGGGTGCATTACATGATTCAAGTTACATCATCTCTGGATAATGAAGTCCCTCAAATCTTCAGCAATTCAAATAGATTTCTCTTCCTGCCACTTGGGTTCACCAAAGTGCTAAATTGCCTAGTGCAGCTTTAGGTCTTAGCAAAACCACTGGGTACAGAATTTAAATATAAATGACAAGACAAGATATAATCTGGATACTAAATTCTAAGATCTTATATAGGCATAGAGTAACTAATAGATACTGTAGTTAACATTTCATTGCCTGATCAACACAGTAAAAGCAAATACAGTGGTAATAATACTGAATGACGCACCCATAATTATATCAATAAGTGACTAATTAAGAACTAGTTGTTTAAAAGTCATTTGATTTGATACAGTATATAATGTAACTCTAAAATCTGGATTCAAGTAAATAAAAAAAAACTCAAAGCAATACAAATATGAATATAAAAAAAATATTCAGTAAATTAAAACACTATTTGAAGATCACTGAACTCTTAATAGAGCCTGCATAAATGTTGCATCAGTGGGCTTCCTTTAAAAAACAGCAAAACACGGTGTTACAAAGCAAAGCATACATACAGCACTAGCAGTCTTTTGTTTGTGTGCAAGGGAAGGGTAGAGCAAGATGACCACCAGATGGTGCCAGATACTTATAAAATAAACCCATCCATGGAAATTATGATCCCCTAAGTTGAGTATTGTGTTGTCAAGTCTCAAAATGCAGGAACAGGGTGGGGAACAACAGTGCTGTAGCATGGACGGAGTTCAACTCCCTTTTGTTTTTATGAGAGAGGAAAGGCCGCAGCAGCAGCAGCTCCACCCTCTGCTGAATTACCTCTGGTGAACTCTAACACAGAACAACTTACGCAAGATTTCGTGCATTTTTACCAGTAGAGAGGCAGTCACTGACCTCTCGACACAATCGGAGAGTCTGGAACAGTGGTTGGAGGCAGGAGCATCGTGTCCGCCCACGGCATACAGGAAGCTGTTGTATGTCGCCACACCCACCCCACCTCGTCTCTTGGCCATGGGAGCGCACATGCTCCACTTGTTGGTGTGCGGATCGAAGCATTCCATCGACCTCAGGCAAGAGCTGCCATCTCGACCACCCACTGCAAACAGTCTTAAAAAAAAAAATGCTTTCAATATCTCAGCTCTTGTACATACTGCCCCATATCTTATCATCCTAAATGTAATCCAATCTCTGGCAGGTATAACTCACGCCTCCCCTCTCAGCTGTCATGCTTGGCATTTTTCAGTAGCCCTTTCCTTGAGAGCATCCCCTCCCAGAAAGAGCACATCAGTCTGTAAAGTGCCTCTATCTTGCAGACCAGACAGCAGGAAAGTGAAGGCTAGGGAAATAGCTTCCTTGTTGTCTATTTTTGACCTAGATGCAGAAATAACTCAAGGATTGACTCAGTTTTAACATGGAATACTCATTGTATCCAGGCAGCAGCCTCTTTTTCCTCAGGCACACAAATATATTTAAATCAGGCTCCTACAGGCTTGTGCTGTTTGCTTAATTTACTTGCCCATAGTGTAGGGCATTTAATACATATTAGGAAGTAAACAGTTCTACAGTCAAAGAGTCTAGACTGCACTGTATAAATAACTACACAAACCAATACACCCTGTCTTCTGAACTATGGTGGCATTGTAATTTACCTTGATTTGAATTAATGTTCAGATAATCAAGTTAAACATACACATTAGTCATACATGATAAAAAGCACATTCACAAGGAAGTGTTAATTAAAACACCTATTTCCATTTTAGTCCTTGATAGATACTAATAACACATTCAGACAACAGACATACAAAAGACAAAGGCCTATCTAAAAAGTACTATGCTGTCAAACTTACTTACTTACTTACTATTACTGCACATTAGCAAAATAAAATACTAATAAATAAAGATGACACTTTCTCAGTCATTATCAGACTTTTTACATGATTAGACAAACAGGGTTCCTGTGACCCTGTGTGTCCATGCCGAAATCCCCTGCGGTTTAAAATTGGATTTCTAATGATGTCTGGGACATTTTAGGGTGTGGCCAGCGGTGAGCTTGGTTGTGACTATGAAGCACAGGGAAGTCATAACAACAATGGCTAGGAGCAGTAGGGAATGAAAGAACAGCAAAGCTAAACAAACAGTAGACAAGGGCCATTCAAAGTCATGGGTAAACGCTGGCATTGCTCATTCTTTCGTCATCCGCTTCTCCAATGCCTGTTGTGGTTTTTACGGATACCAGTTACCTCAGCCTCAGGCTAGCTGCCATTTCAAGGTAGAGAGCTCATCAAGACGAGTAATAAGTGTTGGGGCGGGAGCTTGACCATCTGTCTGGGAAGAGGTCAGGACTAACAATACATTACCCTGCCTCGAGGCTACAAGTGGCGTATTATTGCTTTAAGGCGTCTATGTAGACAGGGCAACTTACTTCCCATTGAGTGCGGTGACTCCCACGGTGCTGCGTGGTGTCGACATGCTGGCCACATAGTTCCACTGTCTGGCCTGCGGGTCCCAGCGTTCAACTGTGTTGAGATAGCTCCAGCCATCATGGCCTCCTACGGCATACATGGGACCCTCGAGCACAGCAATGCCTGCAGATACAGAGGGGGCTACATGTCATCCACTATATCCTGGTGTTGGGTCGGGTGATAGAGTAAGGGATATTGTCACAAGTTTTTACTTTGTGAACACACATAATTTTGTTTACATTGAACATTTCTCTCCAAAACACTTTAATAAACATGCTGAATACATTTCCTACCTGAAGAGACAATTGTAAGGCATTTATTTTGGAAGTTCCATATCTTTAATGTTACTGCTAATACATTACATGCAATTAATTTGTGTACATAAAGTAAGTACACAACCCTGATAATTGCAGATGTAAATGCATAATTTAAAAAAATCCAATATCTGATGCCACTCAGGCAGGAGAAAAAAAGATGTAATGGTGCAATAATGCTCACAGATGATGTAATTTGTTAAAAGTTTTATTCACATTATCTCATTTCATTCTAAGGAAATAGCTGCAGGTAACGCAGGTAGCAATGTAATGTTAACTTGCTTGTCCCATACTCTTCTTGGGTTGTTTGGTTCACCCATACCTTTGTGCTTTACGAGGACAGCCTCAGTGACAGAATGCATAGCAAACGGCAATGAATAACTGTGGTCCGTCACAAGTGAGCAATAGAGGGGGGTAAAGGGGATATACTGCCATTGACATGCGACCAAATGAAATGCGCCGTTACCTTGATTGAAATCACTAAGACTTCTCTAGGATTGAACATTTTTGGAAACATTTGGGTTAATACCAGTACAACTTAAGCATATACAACATAGGCCTGGTTGTTTACTGACATTTTAATGCGGAAGTGTTACATATTATGCCTTTAAAGAAGACTTAAACCTCAAACCCAAACCTCTGTGAAGACTTACCTCTAATGGTGAAAAGTGGGGTGTCTGGTCTGTGGTGACAGATGATGTTATCACCCATAGAGAACAACAGGTAGTGACATCACCTGCCACCAACGACCTGGCACCTAAATTGCACCATTAGAAGTCAGGCTTCACAGAGATTTGGATTTGGGGTTTAGTAACTCTTTAACTATGTATTAACAGAGTATTATTGTATTTGTACTGTATTTGTAGCTTTATGTAATCAATAGACTAATGCACACACACACACACACACACACACACACACACACTCACGCACACACACACAAAACACGATAGAATAAGACCAAAGCAATGTTACCTGTTAGTCACTATGATACATACAACAATGTCTGTGTATTGTGAGAAAGCACAAAACTATGGCAGTGACACTGCTTATAGTACAATCATAGCAGTTGTAACAAACACAGCTTCCAGCTATTGTTGTTGTAATGCTTTGTGAGTATCAACAAGTGTGGCTACGGCTAAAAAATAGCTTTTTGAAATCAATGTTTGCTAAAATTTCTCACATTAAAGCGTTTTGTGTCAAAAGCCAGTTGCACCATGTGTCAGTGCATAATCAATAACAAGAAAAGAAATGACATCTACAGATCAAACTCTCTTCTTCTATCAAGAGTTCCTGTTGAGGACTGGGCCAGAGGCTACATTTCTCATTTTAGAATTGTAAGAATAACATGGAGCAGAGTGACTCATTGCTATAGAGCTGAACAAATCTATTCAGCAAACAGGAAGAATGTAAAAATTCATGGTTATTCCTCCTGCCCAAGTCACAGAGGAAAGCGGTTTTCACCAGTAACAATGCAAAATATGTTTTAACACAATGTTTTTTTTACATTTCCACTCTTATTTTCTTTGGTGAGAGTCCAATTATCTTGGGGGAACATCAGGGCAAGATCGCACTCAGAGAACCCTAAATGATATGAACATTGTAGACAGAAACAATTCTCGTAGCGAGGCCGCCTTTTATTACTGACCGGGGTGTCTTTGGAAGGAAATAGAGCTATTTTTCTGTTTCTCGTCTTTCCCGTAATGCAAACACCAGGCCATAGCCGGGCAGACAATGAGCTCAAATATATTCATACTCAAAAGACGCACAAGCAGGCAAAGCAGCAAGAGACATCTGCTACAGGAAAGATCAAAGACAACACAGGTAATCTATACAGGGTAATCTCCTGGGCTAGTAAGCTCACTGATACCTTCGACCACACTGGGCGAGTCAGCCGAACGCTTGACAAGATCTCCCTGCGCTGTTACCCAGGCCTGTTTCAACTGTGAATCAAAACGCCTCTGATATGAGATTTATTGAACAGGGAAGGGTAAAGAAGAGCAAGACCAGCACAGCTGCCAAGCTTTGATAGGGAATGGAAAAATATCAAAGGTCTATCTGAAAAAGACATATGATTTTTCACAGCATGCCGGTTGTGACCCTTCTGAGCCGAATGCTGCAGTTTTAGCGATTCATAAACCGAGGTGTCTTAACAGAGCTTAAACCTTAAAACCTGATATAGATGAGGCAGCGGTTACTCCAAGGCCCTGTTTTACATATGAATTAAACCTTTGACTTAATTTCCTAAAGGATATCTCCACTAACAGAACTGTGTATGGATAATATAATAACGTGTTAGACTTTGGTCTTCAGATGGTATCAAAAACACAATTACCATATCTAAAATTGACGACAGGAATGTTTGTAAAGGCTTGCTGCACCTAGAGTGGTGTAAATAATAGTAATGTAGTCATAATAGTTTATGAACAAGGCTATAAAATGTACACTATGTCATGATGCATTATGTTGTAGCAGTTAAAATGGCACCTTATATTGTTATTATGACTCACTGTATTATGATCAGATCTATCATGTATATTATAGAATGTAATATTAGACCTTTTATATTTACACTACACAATTTAATTAAGGGCAGTAAAAACATGAATAACTTTTCTTAACTTTCTTAATGAGATTAAACAATTAGATGTTCTGGGGTGGCCACATTTCATTCTCAGTTTGTTAAATTGTAATGAGTTGAAGATGTGGCTGTGTAATTTGATACAGCTCCATACAGTCTTTAAGCGATGCACTGGCCCAAAACAAAACAATTACAATGCAGCTAAACAGCAGTGCTTAATGTAAAGTGAAAATGCTAATGTCATTGGCAGGTCACATTATTTTATCTCAAGTCATGATGATGGATATTTATATTCCACAGAATCTTGGTATAATGACATTTTTATAGTCCTGCTCATAAACTGTTGTGTACTAGTATTATGTTTTTTACCACTGTGTCAAACAGCATTGATTTTCGCTCTCAAGTCCTATGGTTTGAGTCCAAGGGCACACTCACCAAGTCCATGCCTGTGTGTTGACATAGGGGGCATTGTGGACCACACTTTGTTGACTGGATTGTAGCACTCCACCATATTGGACGTCTTCAGTCCATCCCTTCCACCAACAACGTACAGCTTGTTGTCGATCACCGCCACGCCAAACTGGAGCCGGCGACCGTTCATGACTCCAACCTGGATCCAAGTGTTAGTCCGTAGATCATACTTCTCTATGGTGGTAGAGCCTGAAAACAGAAGAGTAGCAAAAGCACTCAAATAAACTGGATTGAACCTAATCATCAGGCTTAAGGGATGCATCTACCAAGCAGCCAAAGCTTGATTTTCAACAGGTAGCAAAAGAATAGATGAACAGGCTTGTAGCACCATTCATGGTTGCGGAACTGTTGCCCATTTCTACAGTAGAATTGTTAACTGTTATGTTGTTAACTGTCAGTTACACAACAGTCAATCTCAGGTGATGCTGCAAAGTAAGGCAAAAGTAATGTAATGAATAGTGTAATTAATTATTTTCCAGAGGAGTAAATCAGTAAAATAATACATTCCTATTTATTTAGTAATGTGCAATACATTACTTTTTCAAGTAACAACCCCGACACTGCTTGTCATATGTTCAGCTCCGCCCAAACAGTATTCATACCTTGCCAATGCACTTTGTTGCATATTTTTATTCCTTTTGATTTCAATGATTGCCAAACCACATCATAGTGGAATAGCTCTGGGCCATACCTTTGGTGGCATCCATCCCCCCTACAGCATAAAGGGCACCAACAGTGGACTTTCTAGGTTTGGTTCTTGGGCTCTGAAACATGGGACGTCGCTCGGGTAGAAGATGGTACTTCATGGCCTCCATCAGTAGCTTTTGGCACTCCAGATCGTCCGAGAACATCTTGTTGTTTTCCAGATCAGCAAGGAGCTAGATTTAAAGAAGATAAGATAAGATGAGATAAGATATTCCTTTATTAGTCCCACAGTGGAGAAATTTCAAGCATTAAAGCAGCAAAGTGGATAGCAAAATATGAAGCAAATTTACAGTATAAACAGATAATAAATAGCAGCAAGCAATATAAACACTATAAACAAGGGATATAGAAAAAAAATATAAATATGAACAATTTAAACAACAGAAGAAAATAACTTAAACCTGAGGAACAACCCGCTCCGATGGAGGTTCAGAGTTAGCATGAAACCATGAGACCAAGTGACAGAACCCGATGCCTGGTACTGGGATTCAGGAACTGTTAGGCTTGATCCAGCCTTATGGAATCACCCCTTCCCCTCCAGTCTTTACGTGTCAGATGAATTGAGCGCATTACAAGAAAGAAGAATTGTGTTTAGTGTAGAGAACCTGGTATCTAGAAATGCGCTAAATGTTGTTTGAAGGAAGGAATTTGAGGTCTATTAATGTAATAGGACTGTGGCTAAAAAAAAAACTGTCTGGTGTTTGGTGCTGTAGAATTAATCAGGTATTTTATGTAGGAAGTTTTATTCAATTGTATGTAAAGAGAGAGCGTAGTGCAGCTTCAGGGAGACAGTACGGACAACGAATGAAAAGCATCTTTATCTCATCCTGGAGTGTATATTTGGAGGAAACCAACATGATAGTTTACCTGCCAGCGCTACCACCTGAACTCAATGGCACATGCAGCAGATTTTCAAAGAAGAGTGAAGTTTTGATCAGTAAGCTTTTTTTTTTTGTGAGACTGTATCTTAGCTGTTAGCTGCAATGTACAAACCTGCATTTTCAGTGCATGTTTTTATTGAATATCTCACCACCAATGACATATTCAAGGGCTTAAAGTATTGTTTGTTTGCATTTATTGATTTTGTTATCTATGGCAGCAGCAGCACCAAACTGTCGTTTTTTGCAGTCTTTACACACACCAGTATCACTTTTGACAAAAACAGTGATTCACTTCTGCTGTTTATTTGCCTCACAGTAAAAAAAATTCCCAAGCCACTGTATTATGCAACTTGTTTTTCATTTCATTTTCCATATTCGGTCTCTTTTCTTCTGTTCAGTCATAGAAAATCATGTCCTCCACTGTTTGCACATTTTTGGAATGGATTCTCTCAATTATTATTTATTGCATTTATTCACAGTGAACTATATAGAATGAATTAAAAATGTTTTGTGTATATTAGGTTAAATACAAAGCCACATTACTGTTAAGAGGGAGCTATTTGCCTATTCTAGAACAGATTTGCAAAAAAAAAAAAAAAAAAAAAAGTTAATCTATGTGCGATTTTATGTAAATTAGGGTGCCACATAAAAGCCAGTGCCAACTAAGGATCTGACATTCATGAAACATGAGCCGCAGTACTTGTAAGAAACGGGAAGCAGCCATATGCTTGTCTCATTTTTCATAGAGTGAAAAAAAAAAATCCAATTATTGAACACATAAACAAACTCAGTATCAGCAGTGCATTAACTCAGTGGGGTGCCATACTGCTATCAGCTTTTCTGCGGTCAAGTAGAGGACTGAGGTTATAATTGGCACTCCTGCTCCCAAGTTCAGATCTGTGTAGCTCTACACTAAGTGAACAAAATATCATATCGTCCTGGTACTGGGTTGCAGACCCTGTTGCACAATCCACACCTCAACTGCCTCAAAGCTTAAAAATCCCTCTCTAGCTTGTATGCTTCTCCTGAAGTATATATCCTCATTTGTTATTGGTATAGGTTTAATTAAGGTAATCATTAAAGGATCAATTGATAATCTAATCAGTGAGAAACGACTACATGTCCCTAATATTTTTGTGAGGCCGGACAACTCTGAGAAAGTGCATTATTGCTCAACAAACCCTTCCCTGGACACATTTGGCAAAGGTCAAAGAAGCATCTCATTAGTTTTTGCTGACAGCGAGGAGAGACAGGCTGCAAAAGTGTGAGTTGGGCTTCAAATTTATGCAGGCACAAGCACAATATATATAAGCCTCACACTCAGCCTGCACCACCACACTCCCTCCATCACATCCCTCACCTGTGGAGGCAGAAGAGGCAGGCGGATGTAGGAGAGCAGCAGCCCCAGGTCCTGCTGCCGATGTTGAACATCGTACCTCACCCACATCATCAAAGCCTGGAAGATAGTTTCCTCATCTGGCACGTTGATGTCATCGCTAGAGAGCAGCTTCACGATCTCAGCCGTGGGGAGGAGCAGGAACTCCTGGTTCTGAATGACCTCCAGGAAGTGTTCCTGGAGCAGAGAGGAGACATGGAGGAGGAAGATAATCATCAGTCATTATCGGAGGGGCACATTGAGTGTCTGCATCGCACAGAGAGAAGGAGAGAGAGAGAGAGAGAGTGAGAATCAGTGTGTGTTAGTGTGTGCTTGTATTTCTATTCTTATGAGAACCAAATGTCTGCACAAGGATAGAAAGGTTAGGAAAATGTAAAAAGGATTTGAGTTTTGGATTAATAGAAAAATAGAAGAAGGTGTTTAATTTATGATGAGAGCTCAGGTTTGGCATATAGTGTTGACTATTTAGGGTCATGGGTGTGGAATTAATGTAGTTTAGGTATAGCAAGATTATATCAACTTATATATTCAAGCTTTTGATATAATTTTTTGTTTTAGCCTAATCGCTGATTAGAGAACATTATGTTTTTAATTTGCATATCTTTTTTAAACCTTGTAAATTTTATTCAGATTACAAATCTTATTTCCAAGAGAGACCAAGATAGTAAGAACAAAGCATGCATCAAAGTTACAGATAGGCCCTTCATCATCCTCCCATATAGATCAGACAGCTTTTGGTCATTCTGTAACTTCTCAGAAATTGTGCTTTCATTTAATTTACGAATTCTCTACACTCATGTGTAGCAGCTGGAAATATTCATGTGTAGCAGCTGGATATATTTCATTTTCATACCACCTACAAAATAACTATGAGCTCTTCACGAGACAATTTTATCTTGGGGCCAAGGCATAATGCATCTTAAAATATGGGCTCAGATCAGGGATCAGTTCTTCAGTCTCAGTTTACATGGTTGTGTGGACTGACTAAAGTAGATCATTTAATTGAATTGAGCCTCGCTCTCGGAGGCTTCATGCATACAGGCTCTAAAAAGCGACGTTACTGGAACATAATTAAGGCCAGGCTCCCTGTAGAGCAGACACTGTCATTGTGACCCACGAGCGAGTGGCGGCCCTCGGAAACGTTTCTGGTGCCCCACAATTAGTTAAGGTGACACGATGAAATGCATGCATTATAAGTGGTCTGGTTCCAATACAGTCTTAACCCAACCTACATCACACAGTACTTTGCTTTAAGAATGCAAAACTGCACCCCCTGGGCTAAGCTGTCAGCTTAGGAGTGGTTGCATAGCAGCTACAGGATTCACAAGATGCCTCCTCGTGAGACAGATCATTTCATGTATGTTAGCTGGAGCCAAGGCCATCGCACTAAAAATAAATGAGGAGAAAAGGAAGTTTGAGGAGAAATGCAGCAACACATACTTTGTTGTACATCACAGGTTGGATAAGGTGATGTGCATAATCTGCACAACATTATGATACCAATGATAAAATATGTGAGTTAACAGACAAGGAGCGTACAACTAAGCCTGAACAGTTTCAAAGAGGCTGAGCTGCCCAGCAGTCAGTTTTCACAAACCTCACAAACCTCATTAAATACAAATTTAATTTATTTTCCATTACTGGCTGCAAACTGTTTCTAAAGCATAAATTGTTGACATGCACCTTTGTCATTAAAACATCAACAGATGGACAAAGAGGGTGTTTTCTCTCCTCTAGAAAACACAGCATACTTTTCTCAAATGATTCACAATCGGCATGACTTTTAATCTAGAATAGGCTGTTAAAGAAAAGATTTGTTTTGGAATAATTTTGTGTTTTGTTTATTTCTTGTGTGGCCCTCTTTCCAGTGTTTCATCCCCTGCTGTAGAGCCATTGCTCTTTACACACAGCAATACACTCTCCATCTCACAACATGCTAAAGAACAGATGACTCTGCCATCTGTCTAAATTAGATTATTGAATGATTACAGAATGATCCACAGAGACGGGAATTGACCAACAATCTAAGATGTGTTGAGCCTATAAAGCATTTTTACACACAGATGCACAAGATGTGGTAAGACTGATGCTCAAGTGGTGGCCCTTTGGCATAATCCTTTTTTCAGTGGTCTGCAAGGCAAAATATTGATGCTGCAGCTGCATGGTGTATGCTGGGTTGCTACATTACATAGCCATGCTGTGTAACAAATCACTGGCCTCACTGTCAGAAGACAAGGTGGATGCTGAAAGCAGTGGTGTTTTTTTTCTTTGATAACTATGTGACAGCTTGCTTGCTTCATGATGGCTATATTTTGGTCGACTTGTCTATGTGCATCTGGATTTCTATAAATAAATAAAGACAAAATGCCACAATCAGCTCACAAATGATTTCAAGCAACACATGCACATCACCCTGACCTTCTGCACACCTGCATTCATCATAAATGTCAAGTCATCTACTAGGAAAGCTTTGACTGAACCGGGTAGACAGATATAGACAGAGAATTTGTTGGCAAATTGATAATATAATTCAGCTTTACCAGTATACCCAATATCACATTCCAATTTATCCTGTCCTTAGTTTTATGCACAAGAAACATCACAGTCTGTGATTTTTCTAAATTGCACAAGACACACAAAATGTTTTTGCTGTTTTGCAGGCAGCTTTATCCAAATCCACAAAACGTTACTTTAAATTCTAGTGGAGATCATCCCGGGGTTTCCTAAAATTCCAAATATGTCCTGCTGAATTACACAGAAATTTGTTTAAAATGACATACAAGACATCTGTTTTCTATTTGAGGTAATGCTGCAGCCATAAAACAATGGCATCTTGGATTTCGCTCAGTATAATTGAGATGCACCTTCAGTGAAGCAATGCAACCAGCAGACACAGAATATTTGACGTTACTTCTAACTTTGAGGCTAGTTAAGGGGACATTTCTGGAGAAGAACAGAAAAAGAAAACCACACACACACACACATCCAAATATCTGCTGCTCATCATTTTAGTATCAGCTTCTGTCAGTCATATGCTCCGGTTCCCAGCATACTATAGGTTTTCCAAAACCACCCACCTACAGTCTGATTGAGTACCCCATCAGTTTTGATGAGAGGGAGAAATGTACACTGCACAGCTCAATTACCATCACACCACCCCAGTGTCCAGCTAAAAGTTTTGTTGGAGCTGTTCTTTATGAATTGCCTTCCTTAAGATTTATTTTCCATTTACTGGCCACAGGCCCAGGCAATATTACTGTGCTGCGTGGCTGCCTTTTCAAGGACACTGTCTCTGGGCAGTTCCATTAGAGATGGTGCTATATAAAACACCCTGCTTTATGCCTCTTTGTTATGTCCAACATTAAAACATAAAGAATACATGAGGAGAAGTCCTTGGCCGGAGCAGTGCCCAGTTTCCTCTTTGAACACGTCAGCTGAGCATTATTTATTGCTCCGCCAGAATAACTTTGACAAATCAAGCGCTTGCTGTGGTGCGGGTACATTAACAATTAAGAAAAACAAGAAAGCTATTGATCATCAACATGAAACAAATTACAGTGTCTTGGTCCAATCTATCATGAGAGCAGGTTTTAAGAGCTTAGCACAGACAGGCTTAATGAAATGAGGGACATCCATTGATCTGTTGTGGTATTACTGAGGGAGGCATAGCATCCAACTGTTTGACATTGCTATAGACCAATTATTCGTAATTACCGTTCCCGAGCTGCTGACAACAAAATTGAAAGCTCAACTGCATTCATTTCAGACCCATTTGAAAGCTTGTGTTCTCAGATGCTGGCAAACTCAGTGGTGAGTAAACTGCTTAGAAAACAAGATCAGTGGGAGAGGATACTAATTGATTCAACTACTGCAAAACGGTAATTGTATAATAACAGTATATTTTGAGGAGGAGGAATGCCGATGTTTCAAAACACCAAGGCTGCGAGAGGCACGAATGCCTCAGAAGACTTTTCTTTTGCCCTGTAATATATAGGCCCTGGAAAATCCATACTCAGTCCAAAACATTCTGTGTTATATCTCATTCTTTTTTAATGGGATTCTTTCAGTACATTTGGATTCATCATTCAGGTTTTTATATATATATATATATATATATATATATACCAAGTGTAGCATTGGGTGTATTTCTAATCGCTGCAAAGAAATACAGTCATCCCAAACAATAAAACAGTACATTTTTGGCCACCGTGATATAAAAAAACAACATTTTCAAAAAGGAAAAGGATGTCAGAGGCGGATCTCGGCTGCCATGTTCAACCAGGGAAAACAAGCTTATCAAAACACAACTCGTTCCACTCCTAACCCAGAGGATGGACTTCCAGGAAACCCTGAGCTCTCGCTGCTCATTATTGAAGCCATTGAACAGGAAGTTAGCCCTCTTGTGCAGTTTGGTGATTAGATTAACCTCTTGGTCCTGGATGGAGCCTATGTAAACAGACTGAGCAGATGTCCTTCAGGAGATAACGCCTGTCTCGCGCTGTCACGTCTGCAGGGCCAGCGAGACGTTATCTCGCTAAACGTGTTCCTGGACCTCAATCCTATGCAAAAATCCTGCACAGAAATATATAGGAGTGGCATTTTCATGTTTGATAATGTAATAATCAATGTGCTGCTATGTGGTATCTCGTCGTGACAGCCACATAAACAAATTAGATCAACCAAAAGCATGAAACCACTCAATTTTTATTCAAATGTGTCCGTGATCCATTTCTCAGCTGAAATTAGATGTTATAAATAACCAAGACACCAACAGTTCATTCCTCTACAGGTTATGACAGGTAATTTAAATTAACTGGCTTCAAAGCAGTGGATGGTCACAAATAATCCATTGTGTTATCTGTATCCAGCCATGACGCTTTGCTGTGCATGGAGATGCTTGGCTTGCTCTCATATTGCTGTTTGTATTAAATTTAGGTTGGATTCAGAAAACAAATCAAATTTTTAATCATATTTATATTCGATTTGATCTAAATTAGATTTTCAGTCCTCTTCTGGCAAGCTAATCAGGGTGCATGTGGTTTCTTCTTTAATTAAAAATACCATAGTAGTTGTACCACAAAAGATTCATACAAATATTTTAACTAGCCTGCATAAATCCCATCATTCCCTGAAATTATATTTAATACATTTTATTTGACCCAATATAATGTAAGATATCATTAATGTGAAACTGAATACAGAGGTAATGAAATGAAATGAAATTATTAGCAGTTGTTAATGTGGTAGATCTCATTACCGCTGCTGTCCTTATATCAGGGTTACTTAGCAGTGCAGTCTAATGTTGTAAATAAATAATTTAGCAAGCCCAACTATGTAAATGTGGTCTATAACTCTGATTAATGTCCTACCATAGTGTAATTATGAGCCACGTTGAGCAGGTCCATGCAGCCCTGGGCATCTGCAAAGGAGCGTATTCCCAGGCAATTGGACGGATGGAGCTGTTTCATCAGGAAGTTACAGCAAACCTGGATGACTTGTGAAAGCTGGAGTAGGCAAGCTGCTGCCAGTAAACTCTCAATGGTCTCCTCTTTGAGCTCAAGGACACCTGCAATGTCGACAGAAGCAAAGCACATTTTTGTGTGACAGCTGAATGCAGTTGCAGTGCCACACGGTTAAAGCGGTGTAGCTTCATTCATGTTTTTTTTTTTTCACACTTTTTACACCATTACAGAGGATATTCTCAATGAACATGTCTGAGGATTTATCTGAGGAGAGTTGGAGGGAATCTTTACATCCCCAGTGCAAACATTTTCAAAAGCCAAGAAATGTCATAGAGCGCCAAAAGTGTTTGTGATGGATGAGATTGTGCTGTGCAAAAATATTCAATTGTCCGTGCTGTAAAATAAGCAGCCTCTTATTTTCTGCATCTTGATGTTACTCCCTGTTCTGGAACCGGTGATAAACTGCTTTATTGATCCACTTTAATCATGCTTGCACATCGGAAGTCTTATAACGACTTACAAGAGCCAGTGAATGGCTTTATGAGCACTCACCAGTGTAGGCAAAATGAACCAGGGATCTGAGGGCCTCAGGATCCACTCCCTCCATCTTGATCTCCTCCTGTTTCGCCTCCCTCACATCATTGGTGAACATAGCAGCAAAGTAGTCCGACACGGCACTCAGGACCAGTCTGCATTCAACAAAATGTAATCAGTTAGTGTTTTTATACATTTATGCTGGAAAAAACTATTCATCTTAACAAGACATTTTGTCTCATATTAAGTGTTAAAATCTTTTTCTTTCTTAAAACAAGTGACAAACATCTGTCAGTGTGATGAGAAAACCCCATGTGTTTTCAGTGTTAAACAACTTGAGTCCAGAATTGCTCTTGGATCATTTTCTTGATTTTAGCGGTTACTCTGCCTTTTTGAAACAGACATTCTTGTTCCCAGAAAAAAACTCTTAAAACAAGTTAAACTGCTTTGGAAACAAGGCAGATTATCTCGATAGCAGATTTTTTTTAACTTGAAGATCTTGAATGTTGAAGAAAATCAAAATTTTTAATACCAAATGTGAGACTCAATGACTTGTTAAGATAGATTTACTTTTCTTTTCTTTTTTTTTTTTGTTGCAGTATACTTATATGTCTGTAGTATTTGTGTGATATTTAGTTTAATCAGGATAATAACCTACATTACAGTAATGACATACATTAATTTGTGTATCAGGAAAAGGCAGTTTTTGCCATAACTTCCAGTGTGCTACATCATTGCAATGATTTATAATGTCTTGGACACTATGCTACTGTCAGAGCTTGGGCAATTTACAGATTCCCTGTTCCATTCTGCATCTGTCTGATTTCCCAAAGTGTATGATGAGTGAAATCATCCCATAAACGACAATGTCATGCTTCTGATGGCTCTAATTGTGTTTACGCATTTGTCTAGCTCACATAATACATTGGTTAATTCACAAGGGCAAAAAGTGATCACAGCTATTACAAGGAAATGAGTTTGCCCAGAGTAAAGTTTACACAAAACAAAGTCTATTTGTCATTCTGGCAAACAAAATATTACCATAATCTGGTAGCTTCACTTGCAATTTGTGTGTGGCAAAGAGTGTGGTGAAGAGATTTCATAACAAATCCTTCAGTAATCCTCTCTTGGCTTTTGTGGGACAGTGCTAACAAATTGAAGGAGCTAGTCGCTGTTGTTTTGACCAAAGTGGAGGACAAACAGCTACACACTGCCCATATTTTACATGGACTGATTCTTGAGCTTTTTGTGTAATGGCACCATCAGGATTAATTGCCAAAGATATGTCAGTGGATAGATACATAAGAAAATACAGTGGATACAACACATCTCAAGTTGTTTTTCCATTTCTCAGACATAATATGGAAATAAGAAGGGCAGGGGTTTATTTAAATCAATACAGCATATGCTCGTACAAACCAGTGAACATGGCTTTTATGAAGGTAAAAATTGAACTTGTGGCTGTTTCCCAAAATCACAAAATAGTCCTGCTTTACATTAATGAAATTACACATTGATTTTTCCTCAGAGAGACCCAGCTAATACAAATACGACTGATTACGGCATGTTAACAGCAGTGCAAACAAATCCCCCCGAGCTTGTATTGACATCATAATGAAGTGAATACAGATCACAGCCATGTATCTCTTAGCTTGTGCACATTCAGGCGCGATGAATGAAATCAAAGCGGGCAGGAACACAGACACCCACCTGTGAGCCGGTATCTTATGATCCCCTGCTATCAAGAGGACATCGCACAGCTGCTTGTGCTGGAGGTAGGTCTCCATCTTACGGAAAGTCTGTTCTGCATGATTTGTGGCCTGGAAGAACTCATCAGAGCAGTTGGTGTTCATTCTGGAGTAGGAACTCAGAGCCAACCTGTGGAAGAAAAGCAGACTAAATCAATGGGACTAAAGCAGCGGACCATATCTGTCAAACTGCTGTAAACCTATCTGTTGTTGTTTTTTTTTTGTTTGTTTGTTTGTTTTCTATCTTCCCTTTCTCTCTCTCTCTCTCTCTCTCTCGTGTTTTTACTGCTATCTGATCGTTAGCTTTTGTCAGTTCAAATTATCTTTATTTCATGAACACTTGATCAATGCACCCTCTAGAGGGTTTTCTACAGGGGGTTCTGCTGACTCTGTTACACTGACCTCTTAATAGTGACTTGGAAGAGGTCTTATGCATGAGTAAGCAGTGGAAAGTGTGAACAATACCTACATTACTTGATGAAAATTTCAACACAGAAACACAAGAGGCACAAGAGGTTGTTGCAGAAATGAACAGGGACATTTTCATTTAGTGCAACCCATTAATTAATTTTGCTCCGTTATGTTAAGTAAGGAATGAAAAATGGTAAGCTGTACACTGCATGATAAGCAACAAATTATTAAGAATACAATAGGGCTTATTTGGACACTTGGCACTCCTGAATCCCCTATTCCCCAGAGTGCATGTGCATCCTTCTTGCTGCCACTCTAAGCTGAAATTAAAACTGTTATGGTCTAAACTGCATACATAAGTGGATAAATAAACACTGCAGTCCATGGGACGAGCAGCACAGCAATCTAGGCAGCAGCCTTACATACTGAATATGCTCGCGTTTGTGTGTGTGTGTGTGTGTGTGTGTGTGAGCGCGCACCTTTGTGTCCGCATGTGCGCGCGTCTGTGTCTGTGCATGTATGTTTTCAAAAGACAGGGCCTTTGCAAGTGCACAGGCCTGTTCCTCACAGCATTGTGGCACGGCTGAGTCCCTCTCCCTACAGGCTGCTAGATTACATGCTGTTTTACAGGCAGCCAAGTAATCCCTCAGACTCATGGCAAAATAATGCAGCCCAGTCACTGGTGTCCTTCACAGAGCAAATCCACTCATTGACATTTAGGGTTGTTTGTTACAGTACATAAACAGACCCAAGCTGTCTCTCCTTGGGAATTAACTGTCATCTCACGCCCCTTCTGCTGTGTAAAGATTCCTAGTTGGCAAAGGTTTTTTTTTTTTTTTTTTTTTTGATAAAGCTGAAAAATGTCACTGCTATTTAAAGTGTCACTTTATGTCTGCAGGCATCACCACTCATATGTTGAAACGAGAGCAGCATTAGCGAAGTGTGTTATTTGTCAACAGGAACGAACTGAGAAGCCTCTAATGCATGCATTGTATTGGCACATTTTCCAAGATGGATATCACAGACATACACGCTGCTGAAGAATTCAGACACTTGCACTCAAGCAAAGGAAGGGGCGGCGGCTCTTATTGACATCCTGATTAACAAACTATAAAGTTTTTAGCACAGTGTGTGACTTTCTCTTTTTTGATTATCAGACTACTTTTTCCTTGGGGAATTGTTTATACAGCACTCTGGACACTGCGGTACCCTATAGTCTAGTCTTTATTGGGAGGCTTTATGCTAAATACAAGAGTAATTTATTGCCCTGTCACAATAATTCCCTACTGACTCTGGAGTCTTGGAGAGGAACACCAAACGAGACTGAATAAGCAATGGGGCCATAAAACTGAGATGCATTGCCTTTGTATTGGCTCCAAGGTATGCTGTAAGGATTTTTCATGCCTACCAATCTCTCCGACACTAATTGCTTTGGTATCACATTCTGGGGAGCTGTAAATTTCTCTGAGGTGTTTATTTTCTTTTCAGTGGTGGGTTGGATCGGCAGAGGTGCAGACCAGCTTTATTGAGGCGCTACAGCCCCAGAACACCTTACTTCAGAGAAAATGCTGCTGGGACAATACTTAACATCCCATGGGCATTATCTCCAAGCAATTGAGGGAGAGTAACAGCGGCTAACAGAGCCTATAGGCCTGCGTGCATGGTCTGCTAACTACTACAAAGTTTCAGCTTGCATGCCTGCACATGTAAGGAAGAAATTTAGTCTGTAATCCTAAATTTATAGAACAGAATCAAATAGAATAGAGTAGAACTTGAGCTGCCTTGAAATGGAGAGCATTTGCTGATAGTATAAGCAATTAGAGTCACAGTAACATCAGTTTCAAATGCTGTTTCAATAATACAGAATAAACTGTGGGTTTGTTTTTCATCCTCCCACATATCAAGTTCACCAGTACATGAAGCATAATTGTCACCTCTCCTCCACACCTTCCCAAAGATATCGCACCATAACGTGACAAATTGACGCGTAGGGAAGGCACTACACCTTCAAAATCTCTGGTATTCAGGTAAATCGGTGGCTATGAGGTTTTGTCTTATGCTATCAGGAAGGAAGAGCCTTCAGCATGCCTTCTAGCAGTGCATATGCTATTTGTTTCAGCATAGGATAATGCAAGAAGCACCCACAGACACAACATGTAAAGACAAGGTACCAAATTATGAATACAGACTAGTTTTTTTTCCTTCCTTCCTGTCCTCCAAATCAGTCTGCTGTACTTTGAGTGTAGTGATTCATCTCTGCTCTGAAACTACCCTCCTAGATGAACAGCCAGACGATTCAAGATGTGCTTTTGTCGGCCCTGATTAGCCCCCGGCAGTAAAGGTCATGAGTCAGACATGTTGTTGAGGATCTAAGTCTTATTCCAACTAGCGTCAACTCCATCCCTCTACAAGAGGGAAAGCCATGCCTGCCTGGGCCAAAATGAGAAATAGCTCTTTCAAAATGGATTATAACAGCCTATTGTCCCCGAAGGCAGCTGAGTAGCTTGGGTTGTGTTGAGATTCCAACAAGCCAGACAAAGCTCTGTGCAGCGTATGCCAAGTCTATATATTCCATAAGATCCTGGTGCCTCTGTGCTCTTTACACCCCATATGCAGGCATTCAGCTTTGTGTAGGGAGAGAGAGAGAAGGATATACTCTCAGTGTAATCACTTGATCCCAGCAGTGGGCCTGAGATGATGGCTGTGTGCACAGAAACATTTCCCCCCCTCTTTCACTTTCCTCCCTCACCAAGGCTGACAACAGACATCCGTCCTCTGATGTAATTTGGTATACCTGACGTACCTGCTTCAGGTGGGTACTGATGGGAGAAATGTTGCTTTACACCAGAGCCACGTCTTTTGATATTTGACCAGCAAGGCGAATATCAACTCTTGAAAAGAGTGCAGTGGGAAAATAGCCACAGCTATTAACTGAGATAAAATATTACTTCCTTATGCATTCATCTCTCGGCTATTAGCCCACGCACGCAAACCCCACGCATTGTAAAGAAATGCAGTCCTGAAGTCATGTCAGCATAATTTCTGCAATCATCCCTGACAGATAATGCATAACATCTCTGGTAGGATATTGATTCCTGTTTTGAATATTGAGCACTGTGTCAAAAGGGACTGAATTGACAGTGGAAATCTAAACGCATCAATTAAAATATCTTTAAAGTTAGCTGTTTAATAATGCAATTGTGCGTACTTGTCTTGCAGGGGTCAACTGAGTCCTCTGGTTGATGCCACTGGGGAACCATGTGCTAGCAGATGGCTGTATTTCAAAGCAGAAAGAGCACTTTTTCTGTTGCTACACTGCAGCATATTAGCACTAGGAGTGTGTTGGAAAGGGCCAGTTGACGCCATTTGTGGTGATAAGGTGCATTTTAATTCCTCATTGAGATTTGCAATCCCCATTCATAGATTACCTATGATTACACTGCTGAGCTCTGCATTTTAATGCTGAGGAATTTGGTGGAATATGTGTGTGTGTGTGTGTGTCTTGAGGGATGGGGGCATTCTTTGTAGGTGAAAAATGTGCAGGTCTTAGCAGAAAAAGCTCTTCGCTGGTTTGCTGATGCCCGGTTTAGTCCCGTACTGTATGAAGGTGTCAACATCACTGAATTATCCATAATTTACATGTGATATTGGTTAGTAAACAGATTAGCCCACATAATTATACTGGTGGTTTCCTGGGTGGAAGGAGTCTGACTGTATAAATGCTCTATATATTTAAATCCTTTATGAATCTGAGCACAGCTTGTCAAGCCTGGTGGGTTTATTGTAAATAAACTGCAAATGTAATTGTCTGGTCATCTTCTTTGTGTGCAACACAGTTGATCTTTGCCTTTTTGGGACACAAAATGCTAGAACCAGAATATGTATATTTTAATTATATGCTTTTAGTAGGATAAATTATTGGGGGAAAAAAACACTGATTGCAGATGAAGTCTTTAAGTCCAACAACATAGCATGCTGAACCTATTATATAGTTTATGTAAATTATGGGAAATCAGTTGATCATATGTGTGTGTGTGTGTGTGTGTGTGTGTGTGTGTGTGTGTGTGTGTATAAATTCATTTATATATGTAGTTATTCTAGACAATACAGCTTTCAGCTTGATCACAGTCAGCCATGGCCTCATGATTCTTATTCTCTCTCTATCAATGCAAATGACCGAATGAGAGTGCTTGAGGACGCTGCTGAACTAAGCCATGGCCGTCACTAATAGACTGCATGTAAAATTCATGGAAAGCTGTGTCAGGGATTATTTTCTTGGAATCAGGTCTATTTGGAGGGGAAATGAGTGATCCACGTTAGACCAGAAATAAGAACGTGTGTCCAGCATTTTATGCTGCTCTATCACTTCTCACCACAGTTCAAAGCCTTTTGCAGAAGCCCAGCAGAGGAGTGCTGCTCACTCTGGCTTTATCTCCATCTTACACAGATGACAGCCTTGTTGCATTGCATATGCAAGCGGATTTGGCAATGTTTAAAAACCAACATTCAGAATCAATTATATATAATCACAAAATCTCCTCACCCGTCAAGATGTCTTCCTCCGGATTACAAAAGACAGATTTTGTTTGGTAATTTATTGCATCTTATAGACACCGCCACTTGAAGTGTCAAAAGCAGACGGGGACCCTGAAAGCCTTGTGGTGTTATGAGGCATCCAGCAAATATCTGAATTACTGCTGTTGACAGGGGAGAAGGTGGTGGTATTTCTTTTCCAAGGCAGCGATGGGGGAATTGAGATATCATTCAAACTAACAGCCCGCTGACTCAAGCCTCTGTTTGTGTTTATGTGGGAGAGGTCAGGGTTTCCATTCCATTCCAGTTTACTTCTGTCATATATCCTCTGCCAAAGATGGGAGGGGGTTATTTGGATCAGAGTCATGAGGACAGGACAAATATACAGTATATGGATAAACAAGTGTGCTAGGAGCATCAGCAGGGATGGGGAGACACTAGATATTTTATATCAGTATTGTACTCATTTAGCCCACTGTATCATACTGGTGGCACTGTTTGATTTAATAAACCTGCACTTATTAGTTATGTCGCGGGGAATACTTTAATATACAAAATATTTGATCAGCTCCAAACTGAAACTGCAATTGATTTTTTCTTTTTTTTTTGTGATAGATGTGCAAAATTTGACCAACTAATTAAAATAGATATAAACCAAAGAAGTAAACAACTTACTTGCTTAAAGAGGTTGATGTTTGTAAGAAAATTCCATCTCAAAAATATCAGTCCATTATAGTGAACATTTTCTTTTATTTAACTCATGCAGATTTTTAAATGGATAGCATACTTTTATCAGATACTTTTATCAATTTTTTTTTTTTTTTTTGTAGAGAAGAGAGTTTATTTTTTGGCCACACATTTAGGAAGAGCTGAAATATTGAAAACAGAGGTAAAGGATACTGATGGGACGAATTCATCTGAGATATTCTGAGCATGAAACAAATCATTCGGTGACATGTGCCCCAAAATGACTGACACAAATTTTTCATGCCAGAGAGAAAGAGCTAAAAATTGAGCGTTTTTCACTCACAGCAGCAGCGGTTTCTAGATATAGCCTGAGCGATTGTGACAAATTATGTGTCAAGGATTTATGATGTGAGACGTAATAGGGCCACCCAGCTGGTGGAGTAAATGAATGTGCATATCTCAGTGACATCCACACATCTGCTTAGTCCACAGTGAACATGCAAGCCATGATGCGTCATACAGACACTGGCCTAATTCACTGTTCAACATAGCATATCTAGAGAAACTGTGGATAAATGGATTCTTAGGTTACTCTACACAAGCATTTCTCATATTCACAACATTGTTTCTTGTTCACATGCATCCATTAAATATAAGTTTGATGGAAAACTAGCTCGTAAAAATGTATTTCCCTTATTATTGCTCATGTCAAACTACATTATGCTACAACTGCCATGGTTTACTGATTCAAGAAACGCTTTGCCACTGAGTCATCAGAAAAAAACCTATCTCCCTGATCCACTAATTATGTAAAACTGATGCTGACAGGGGATCAATTTATTTGGAAGAAATGAGGAAGTAATAGAACTGTCAATATGCTTAATGACTGCTACTTAGAATAAAATTTACATCTTTTACTAGACTGGATGGGACAAAATAGGGAAGCAAAAGAACAAAAGCCATCAACAAGAACTTCCAAGTGAAATTGATAATTAATGGATGGACTGTTGATACAGCTACGCCAGGGATATAGCCTATGATCCAATAGAGCTGAACCAGTTTAATATTTCAGCATCATTGTCAAAATATGATGGCTGCACTGTATTTTACATGGCCAGCGTGAAGTCAAGGTCCCCCAGAGAGCCACAGACTTACACATTTTTACTGCGAGGCACATCTTTTATGCATGCACCCCTCTCACACAGGGACCCCAAAACATGAACATCTGCCAATTATGCCAACACGAAGAGCAGAACGAGGAGCCGATTCCAAAACTGTATCTTAACTCAGAATAATTCATGTTCTGGTTGGAGCACCCACCCATCCACTGCCTGTGGCATTCATAAGTTGCAAATGGAGGTTATTAATTTAGATTTATGTTTTTAATTATAGTGGGATCTTTATTAAACAAAGAGATAGGTTGTCTTTCATTTGGTCATTTCATTACTTGGAGCGTGGAGCAAAAGCACCTGGGACTTGGCAAAGCACAAGGTCCGATCACCTTAGAATGTCACACAGTGGATGAAAGGAGACGGCTCCTTTCATCCTTGATGTGAGGTACTTTTAGTGTTCCACCAGACTACACACAAACACACACACACACACACACATACACACGCACAGACGCACACAAACGCACCCATCTCTAGAACACCTGTTTACTTCCTGGGTCGAAGACGTCAGATCACATGGTACATGGGGGTGGGGGGTGGGGGCAACCTGGCAAACCATGGGAGAGGGGAGGATTTATGACTGAATAAAACATCTATAAAGCTGAGAGTTCAGCATCAGGATCTTTGATATGATTTCTGAACAAATTAATTAGAATACCTTGTGTCAGCCCTGAGCTGTGATAGCTTTTTGCGCCCGCGGTGGTGGCAGTGGCACTGTAGATAATTCATGTGATTGTACTGTCTCCTCTTCTTATAGGGCCAGTGCATGTGTTATGTGATGTAATGGTTCTTTCCCGCTACCTACTTTTAACTCTGTGGGATGCATGCATTAGTGTGCTACGTAAAACTGAATAATACTCTGAGGAATCAGGCAAAGGCTTCCTGTGCATGTAACCGGCACCACAACAAAGACGGAGGAGCAAGATAGCTCTGGCTTGCCAGCCACTGAATAATTAAGAAGATGTTTTATTGGTGTGCCTTGCCTAACATGCTGAAAACACTGACAGTGAACTGTCCCCAGGTGAGTCAGGATAGCAGCTGCCTACCCTGAGTTAATTGGGAAATGATAGCTGCACAGATATTTTAATCCTTGCTTAATTAAAGAATCTGCATACAGAATAGGACTGCAAATCTGATTCAACTTAAAATGCTGTAGACATACACTTGATGTCGTCTCAGAAATATTCAAAACTGACTGCAGTCACAATCACCGATTCGTCTCACATACACTATAATACATAGATGTGGCGGGATTTTAGGTCATTTTTCTTGTCACAACAATAAAAAAATCCTACTTTTAATAACAGTGGTGTTGCCTTAGGCATCAGACTTTCCCTGTCAGATGGAAATTGAATCTAAGAGCCAGACTTTCACCGTGAAGCATCTGATGGAAGTGATCCATTCCCAAATGGCATCCTTTAATATGGCTTCCACTAATTCAAGATGCACCGCGTGTGGAAACTGTTTTGGCTCCCTGCATCTAATCTGTCTCCTCTGGGTCTCTAACACCTCATAAGAGTCATACCTTTCTCTGGCTTCCACCTCTGCAGGGTCCTCGGTGCAGCCCTTCACATTCTCTTGGCCACTGTTGGCGTCCTCTTTCCTGGTGGCGCTGGGTGAAGAGCTGCTCTTCGGAGGCTCCTCGCTCACCTGGAGACCCTGGATGGTGTTTTGCTGCTGGTGCCATGATTGATGACCCGCTCTGACATAGACAGGTGTGGGCCCTGGCGTGGGTGCCAGGATGCTGTGGACTGGGCTGTTGCTTTTCCGGAGCCCTCCTCCTCCTATGCCCCTGTCCCGGGAGTGACTCTTCAGGCGCCCCTGGACGGGCGTCCCTCTGTGGTCCAAGCCATCCTGCTGGATGTAGCCTCCCACCCCGCCGACACCGCCGCCCCCACTGCCGGCAGAACCCTGGGATGAATGGCTGAACCAGCGCCAACGGAGCCTGAGGATCTGCTTCACGTCAAATTCCTTCTTGCCCGACACAGACATCCTCCTTTTGGTTTGGAGACGAAGTCAGTGGAACGTTGAGTCCCCAAAAACATGGAGGAGAGCAGAGAAGAGAAGAGCCTTGGTTTCAGTCCTCACTGACTACAGTGTGCTTCCTCTCCTCCTTTATTGTCTCACTACTATACCACCACCACCACCACCGCCCCCTCCTCCTCTTCCTCTTACTCCTCCGTTGTTCTTTTAGTGGAGGTGTAAGAGAGATGGAAAGCAGTCCTCTGCAGCTTTTGTTCCTGTGCCTAAGATTATTAGCCTCCCCCAACTCTGCCTCACTGTCTCTCTCTCTCTCTCTTTCTGTTTCCCTCCTGTGCTGCTGCTGTTTCTGTTTGCTGCTGCTGCTGCTGCTGCTGCTGTGCCGCCGGAGCTGAGTTAATGCACATGCATGATCCACGTTCCCTCCCCTTCGCCTCCTCTGTCTCTTGCACGCTGTCTCTCTCTCTCTCTCCCTCTCTCTCTCTCCCTCTCTCTCTCTCTCTCTCTCTCTGGTTGTTTCTCCTGTGAGCACACACACACGCACACTCACACACACAGACACTCTGACAGATAGACACATATACTCTGGAAACGAAATGAGAAAATCTTCCAAGCCCTGCCCAGTCCCCTCTGCTGCTGCTGTGTGTGTGTTTGTGTGTGTGTGTGTGTGTGTGTGTGTGTGTGTGTGTGTGTGTGTGTGTGTGCATAAGATACCGGGGCTGCCTGCTCTTGCGAAAAGGGGGAGGTGGGGTATCATGGAGCCAGCATGATGAGGTCACACCATAGGCAAGTAAATCATTGCTTGCTGAAGGAGGGAAAGAGACAGACTGCTCACTACACTCCACTATCTGAACTTGCTCTATTATTAGGAGCTTATTATACGTGTTACTATGCATGAATGTGTGTGGATGTACATGCATACTCATGCATACACACCAATTCACTGGCACATTAATAACTCTCTTTTAGACAGTCAATTCCACACATACATATACACAAATTCACATCTCAAACATGCAGGCAAATATACTCTCACTCTCTCTCTCTCTCTCTCTCGCTCTCTTTCTGTCTCTGTCTCTCTCTCTCTTTATCTCTCTCTCTCTCTCTCTCTCTCTCTCTCTCTCTCTCTCTCTCTCATCTCTCTGAAAACCTACACATGCACACATCTGTGCAGTCTGCTATTCTCTCACATCAAACAGAATCCCATAGGGGAATGTCTCAGTGTAGGTAGCCATGCAGAAAAGATATTCTCCCTCAGTCACTGTGTCTTGAAGCCCCCCTGTGACTACAAGAGAAAAACTACATACTGATAAACCTTCAAGGTCAGTAAGCTGTCTCTTCCCCAGTTGGGCCTTCAGAAAATACAGTCAGTCATTTCAAAAATAGATTCTGCATAAGCCTACTACTGCACCACAGCGCCTAATTGAGATACCATGAAGCTAAACTCCTAAATCAAAGCCAAAGGGAAACTGGCGAAGATTACAAGGTAATCTGAGGACATTCGATAAATGCTGACAGCGGCACCGGCATATGAAAATAGCATATGATGATATGCTGTAGGGTATTCTGTCAACAATATTGGATGTGGTTGTTTTAAGTGCTTTATTATAAGTCAGTTGTCAAAGGAAACTGTATATCCCAAAGGGGCAAATGAGGCAATTGGATATGGAAATAGACTGTGACCAGAGGGGCTTGTGAAATGTACAAAACATCGTATCCTGATCCAACAAGCATCCCTATTCTACTTCCCTCATACTGGAGATCTTGGAATTTTGGATTTACAGTATGCATCCCCACAAACTGACTTAACCATGGTTAATGAACAGCATCCAAACTGCCCGCACACATGGTACTTTCAGGAGTCTTTTCTCCCTGTGATGTCACATTGACCTGGTACATATAGCCTTAAGTTCACCTGTTACTGCAATCACCTGAAAATGCAACACTTTTTTGTGTGTTCTTTGCTGCCACCCATTTCCATTCAACCAGAGAGGGCAACTCCACACTCAAACTACTATTACCGTAGTATATGTTGTGCCAGATCTCTCAGTATATATTTGGAAGAGTGGCTATAGACTGTTACAGTCAATGGTTTCTTGAAGACCCATGTCCTGTCAGTCAACTGTTAAGCAGACAAGATATACTGGTAACACCTCACAATAAATGTACAAATCATATGCTTTAGTCATGTCAAAGTAATTCATGACTCATGATGTTTTAATGCATGAGTTAACACACTAATGAAGTCACTATGACTTTATGCATTCAGTTGCTGCATTCCAGAGCTTTCTACAACACATATAGAATTAATAATACTTTATTTTTCTTTTTGTTATTATGTTTTTTTTTTTTTTTTATCAGAGAGACTGATCAAATGCTGATCTTTTTTTTATGTAAAAGGAATCCAGCTATTTGGTTGCATATCAGTTAATGTATGAAGTAACTGTGAACTAGCGTTCCATAACTGACAAATTATTAAGCGTGACCTAATCACATAAAGTCACAGTGACTTGATCCTGATTTGTTAATGGTTAGCAACAGGAAATCATGATACATTCATGCATTAAAACGTCATGAGTCATGCTTTACTTAAACATTACTGAAGCATAGCTGCAGTCACATCCATTTGCTGATTGTAAATAACTTATTTTATGCCAGGGCTGGAATGCACAATTCATTTCCTCTCCGTTCACCCGTGCATGAGCTTCATTAGTAACAAGCCTCACTGAGCTTGCAGATCCAGCTTAAGTTATAGACCTTTGACCGAGATGATCACCTTTTAAGCATCCGTGTTCTTCACGCTCCTGCCACATTTTACTGTAGCAACATGGATCAAGATCACTAAAGGCTTTCCAGTAATTACAGTAAGATTGAGAATTATGCATTGAAAGATGTTCATGTTCATGCATTATTCAAATAAAAGCTGTGGTGGGAAGTGGAACCACTGGGGGTTAAAGGATCATGCTTTTTATCCATGTTGACTCTCATGAGCCGATGAGAAGTGTGAGACCCTTACTTTTACATTCAAAAGGCACAAACACTGAATTATTAAAGAGGCATTTCTCTGCATATGAAAAATAATATATTACTCTTCATTATGTTTTTCTGGGAGCCTCGGAAGACCAGAGTACAATAACTTGTCTCTACAGGGGATTCTGATAATTGAAAAGGTTGGTTTACATGCTACTATCCTTTGGGTTTTTTCAGTGTGTGCATGAGAGTCCATCCTGGTTTGTTGGTTATGGAGAGATATGTAGCTCCTTCAGTCTGCTCTCTTGTCAAATGTTTCATGATAGAGATGACTGTAACTCAGTGAACAATACTCTAGTTTTTGTATACAGGGAAACAACACTGTAACCATCATTTGGTGGTTACTACTAAATTCGGTCATTTTCATTGGCTGGAAAGTGCATGTAATACAGAATATATTCATCATTATGTTTGAGTAATATTTTGATGGTGTATTACATAATCCTAAATTTATCATTGTATAATAAGAACATGCATGCAATCAAGTATATTTTTCCATCTTAAGTGCATTTTGCAAAAATGTGACAGCTGCAAATACGTTTGCTGTATTGAGCATGCAGATAAAAATGGATATGGTGCATGCTTGACTTTGTTACTCAAAGTGAATAATTTAGTTTTCACAAGTGTACCACTTTCCACTTAACAGATCTGTTGGTGCAGTCATTAATCATAACATGCCATTATCATTGCCTAATCACACTAGATGGCCTTAGCCGTATGTATTAATTGATGGAAAGGGGACTGGGTGAACCTTTCCCATCCCTTCAATTTAGACAGGCAGTTTAGGAGGACTGAAATTCTCCTGATGTGTCTTTAGCACATAGTGGATGAAGAAAGGAGCTTTCATGCCCCAAAACTAATTAAAATCAAGTGTATCTTACTTGAAAAGCATCCATACCTGATAAATTCAGTTTTTTTTTTTTATTATTTTCAGTGAAAACATACCTGTACAGAAAGCAAAGGATGTAACCCATAGCCTCATATTACTAGCTTTAATGCATCACCTAAATGAACAAGGGAGCATACACTTAAAGCCAGTGTGTAGGGGTAACATCAATAGTAAAAGCATTCCCAACACTGTTAGATAGCATGAATAAGGTATATGGTGGGTATTGCCCATATATCTAATAACTCTAATTGCATCACAGTAATAAAGGCCCATTAGAGTGAGATATTGTATAATGTATTGTAACAAGCCATCGCACTGGGTAACCTATTTTATTCTTGCAGGAGTCAAGGACACCATCTGGCTCGTCTCTCCACTTGACACATGAGATGTCAGTTCAGACTGCTGTCGTAAACCACATTATCATCCAACATCTGCCTCCCCACTGAACGTACCCACTCGCCTAACCTGCCATTCCTCGAGTGTGTGACATTAGATGATGGTGCGGCGTTTCAGCTTGTAACGGCAATCACACTGTTCAGGTAAGTGTCAAACTGCTGTCGTCTCATAAGTGATACACATGAAGGATTAAAAAGGATAGATTGTAGAACAATTAACAGTCAGAGGAAATATATTTATCAGCTAATACTTAACTGCTACTGCCTCTGCTTTTTACTGTTTACTGACTCAATCCCCATGAGTGACTGCTTGGAAAATTCAGGCTTTGTTTTCTTTGTGCCTATCAGAAGTTCCATGACACAGTGCTGCATGACATGTGAACTAGAGCTATTATAGTTTTCTTTAACAATATACTGTTTGTTTGTACTGCCTATTGTTCGAGAGGGTACTTTCTGCAGTGTTATTGTTGGATAGCTGCAGGATAAATGCTTTGGGGGTCCATTGTCCATATGCATCAGACCCACAAGTTGGGGTGATATGATATGGCTTTCACACACACACACACACTGATGAGCCGTCTGGTCATTTGGAAAGTCAGAGTGTAATAAAGCAATACCACCCACTATGTCTTATTGTGCACTGTAACATCCCTGACCTCATGTGTCTGTGACCAGGATAAAGCCACAGAATTGTGTTGCAGAGAAAATTCACTCACTTGAGGTCAGATAGGACAAGTCTAAAATTTATGGGAAAATTACATTTAATATACCATTCATGGTTGAGCCTGTGGATGAGGCGGATGAGGTTATCTTTTGAATCAATAGCATATATTTAGAGACAGTGGAAGGCGACCAAGGACATACAGTAGTCAGAACAGTGGTATGTGTTAAGTTTAGTGCTTAGCATAAGTCAAGTCAGGATTTTTTTTTTCACTGTGGTGAGTATTTTCTGTGAGTCATACTGCTGGATAAATGAAAATCTCTTCTGGTAATGCCCTTATCTCTTAATGTGTCACAGAAATTGTCTCATAACAAATGTCTTTGAAAGTTTGCTTTCATTCCTGAAGGAAATGTGCATAGAGATGACACTAGTAAATTAAAAAAAAAAAAAAAAGATACAGATGAAATATTTCCAACAAATCGAGCAAAAATACTGAAGTTATACATAATCACTGCTATTAAAGTAGGAAATGTTTCCAGGCAATATAGACACAATTTTTTTTGTCTAACAAGAAAAGAAAAAAAAACATAAAACAATGCTACAAATAAACTGAATCATCATATCTAAAGAATTTAAATACAACTTGCAAAAAGATAAGGTGACTCATATTGAGTCTGTTATTATCATAAATACAAGTTTAATTTAAAGATGATCAGCGAAATGTTCAGTAATCTCTTAATGTCCCTCTTACCTGGAAACTGGATCCAAAGTGTCTTGTCAACAGTGGAATTATCCTCTGCAGTGAAAAGCCTGCAGAGCTGCATTTAATTCAAAAACTCGCACATCACAACTGTGAGGGAATGTTCCAACTTTTTTGTCTCCTGTGTCCCTTTTCAGCGCTAAAATATTTGCCTTTCCTGAAAGGAAGAGGGCACTTTCCTCTTTTAAAGGAAACCCCTGATATGTTCCTTCCTCCGCCCGACGTCAACAATTGCATTCAAGTAACCAGAAACACAGGGTTCACTTCCTGTGTTCTAGGCAAAACACTGCTTCACGAGGGCTTTACACACAATGCAACATTGTTCTGTGCAAAAATTATGTAGCTTGAATTGAAAAAGTTTTCTAAATGTGGCAAGATTAGATTATAATGCCTCATATCCAATTCACTTTATACCTCAATACCATTTGCACCTTATGTAATTACTGCCGGTATCTTATTTTATTTTATTGTTCTAGTCAGTTTTATTAGCTGCTCTACATGCTTGTGAACTGCCATTTGGGAGCAAATAAAGTTTTTTTAATTGATTTTAATTGAATTGAAGATGTGCATCTGAGTATCATGTTGACAAATTCATCTTTTTCTTTGTTTGTTTGTTTTGAAATTTTTTGTATCACCATGAACAAGAACATGCAACAAAACAGCATGTTGTATGCATCATTTATCACCAAAAAGAAAATTATCAAGTCAGAAGTTTTCCATGTATTTTTGAAAGCAAAGGTTAAGCTCTTGCATTCTGCTCAAGCCTTTCAGGTAGTAATCAGTTTTCAACTTTGTCTGTGTGCTCGCTGTTCAGTTCAAAAATGTAGTGGCACTGTAGATTTTCTGATACAAGGTAAGCTTTAGATAAGCTTTTTCTGTTGATGCATTATCGCTTTATGAAGCATTCAGTGAATTGATCTGAAGTTTTGATATGTATCTGCTGAATGTGTAGTTTCACAGAAGCTTTAGATATGGTCACCAGTTTGTCTTGGATTGTCAACCTGTGTGTCCCAAGTCACAACAAATGTCTGGAAGACACTACAGTGTTCAAGTTTTCAACATTCAATACCAAATCATCCAGTTTTCACCGCAATTAAAATACCAATTGTATCGTAAATAATACTTAAATAATAATATGATAATAAGTAGTATAATAATAAATAATACCGCCATTTATCATGTTCTGTCTCACTTGTTATTACCTAACCCAATATAAAAACATAAACAATTCATTATGCATTTGAATTCAACCCTGATTCATTTGTATGTGTATGTGCTGAACCTTCAATGGTGTTGGAAGGTGTGTTCAGTAGGTGAGCTTCGTGCTGAACACACCTATGAACTGTGTGTAAGTGCATTCATGTACATGTGCATGAAGAGGCGGTACACTTAAGGGTCCCAGTTTCAGGGTTTGAAAATATGGTTAGCCTAGCTCTGGATGAAGTTGATATTGATGAGGGGGTGAAGTGAAGGGCAGAGGAGCTTATTGTGAGAAATTTAGAAAGCTCAATTTCGGCAGTAACAGATTGACTGTAAATTGCATGCTGGAAAGAAAACCTACATGAGTCTCATGACTCTCACACTGCAAAGGGGTCATTTTATTACAAAAAAAATGTAAATGATATAGCTTTGCTTAGTTTTAAGGTGTGGCTGCATGCATAGCTCTCCCTAATATTGGCACTTCTCATCTGCAGGAACCTATCAGTTAAAAGTCCCTGGAACCTGATTTCGGCTGTGTTCAGGGGGTGATACTAAAATCAAGTCCCAATAGGAGGAGCTAGCAAGACAGTCAATCTTGATTGGTCTAGGTGGTGACCTGGCAACCGTTGTGTAAAAATCTGCTATAAGAGGACTACAAGACAAAGCAGCCAGCTCTACACAACAAACTGCAAAAATAAAGGGCAAAACAAAGCAAGCTGCAAATTAGGCAAATGAATATGCACATGCCCTTATCATTAGTTTGGGGATTGTTTTTTCCTGGTGCAAGTTTCCTGCAGATGCTGCAAATCAAATAGGAAAATAACAAGAAAAGAGCTGTTTAATTCCCTAAAATCATTGCTACTGACACTCATTTTTTTATATATTGGCATAATTCACTTTGTTATCATTCATTTATGTACTAAAACTATGTAATATAATTGTTATGTTAGCTCTGGGGAGTGAACAGTGAGATATAAATGTAGTATTCTAGATGAGCAGCTCAAGGAAACATGGAGCTAAACAATGAAGATATTTTGCCATCATGAAGACTTACAATGCCCAGTAACTAGACAACTCAGCACTACCAAAATCCAATTTTGCCATAATGCTATCAAAAAATCAACCAAGACTATACACCTCATAACAATATATTTGCTAAAACAACATTAATTGTGTTGTCTTTTAACAAGAATGGGATATGGACATATCAAACGTTTGCTTCCAAGTTGGACAGTTGTAAAATGTCACTCCATTTGTAAAATCCCACTCCCCCTTCAGTCATGACTTTGGTTAAAGCAGTCAGTTACACAGCAAATTATTGCCATTTCACTGGAGGTTAGTTACCTGAAAAAAAAAAAAAAAAAAAAAAAAAACAGAAGAAAATACACCACAGCAACTACCTATCACTCAGTAATAATCCTAAACAATACCACTTAACCTACTGTGTCTGTGAATCCCATAATGCATGGCATTGCTTACATCATGAGTACACTATATTGATTGTGCTGGTTAACACTTGAAGGAAGCATCTGGTTGGAGTAAACTGAGGCAGTGAATAATATTTTCACTTTATTTCACTTTAAATGTGAAAAAAAAAAAAAACTCAGTGCAATAAGTTTTTGGCATTGATATGTTTAGGAAATACAATGAAAAATGATGATGTTGCTTACAGAATGAAATTTCTGCTAAGGTTCTACAATGTGCAGCAATGCCACAGCTTTTTGTTACTACAAAATATAAAAAGGGTATTGTTGTTAATGATGTTAAATAGAAATATATTTTCACCAGAATCAGCTTTTGATATATATGATAAACGTAATGGAGATGAGTAGTACTTCGTTAATCTGGAATAAGAACTGACCTGCATAAAACCAGTGTGGAATAAAATGCTGAATGTCGAAACAAACAAATATCAAATCAAACAAATGAAAAATGGTTTGCAATCAAGACATTGTTGAATACTGAACCGACTCAAGAAACTTCATGTAACGCAACTGTTTATTTATTTTGCAGAATGCACACATACCCAAAGAATCATTCTCCATCTCAATCAAATCTGATCAGAACTATGCAGCTTTTTTCCCTCTAGTATCACCACTGATTTTGTTAGCAAACGAGTGACATAAGATCATGATGACTGTCCATTCAAAACGTTTGTACACATATTTATGACATTTTTTTAATCTAGCCAAACACCACAAGGAGATATGCGTTTGAAAGAGATTGAAAGAAAAAGAGGACCATAAAACAGGTAAGAATGTAAATGAAGCACAACAAAATAAAAATAAAAATAAATAAAAACAAAGGAAGCAAATTATATATATTGTTTGCAAATGGAACAGAATAGATGGGTTTGTTGTTCATAAAAATAAACAGAAAAGTAATGACAGCAGTTAATAGCTTTGATAGTTTCTAGAAACATTGATTGTCTTTGCAATTATGGTGATTACATCATGGTCACTGTTGAGAATATGTTATAAAGGGCCATCTCTATGTTTTGCGTAAATATGCTTCTGCACTGATTACATAATGTCAAAGCTTCATAATAAAATGAAATCATTTCATACACAAAAAAGTAAATGTTTTCTCTTTGTGTTTGGGTGTATAAACAACATTTTCTTAGAAATAACTATTGTAACTATATCTCTTTTGTGCAATAGACCCCTGGATACAAATATACCACACCTACTCTTAACAACATTCCTTTAATAGAATGCAATAACACAATTGGACAAACCCTGTGACACGGTGAGAATTTGGTGAGATGTATATGTTCAATAAATTTTGACTATGTACAAAAGCAATATTTAATATTACAATACAAATTCATCTTATTTACATTTTGTTAGGATTTTAAACATTCTCATGTACTTCTGTGATTAATGAATTTTGGAAATTTACTTTAATTATGAGATGAGTGTGCACATCCCCCTACTTTTTAAATATCTTAGCAGATATTTATCATGTATGGGAGAAGGTATTTGGATGTACATGAGAGAGTTTAATTTGCCTAATAATTCATCATTTTTTTGGTGACACAGATAGTTCAACTCTTGGGAACCTGAAACCTCCTCTGGACCCACTGTCACTGCTAGAGGATGAAGACAGTCTAGATTTTTTTGATGGGAGAGAAACACCTGCACTTCCCTCTGCTCTTGCTTCACTATCCTCACCTAGTGTCACTTCATAAGAGCCTTTTGACTTTGAACCAAAACCTCCAAAGGTGCCAAACTTCAACTTGCCTTTCTTTCCTTTGACCTTGCCTCCCCCTAGATCTATAGAGACGTCACCACCCTCCGCCCCTAAATGAGCTGATGGGGGACTAACAGCAAGCCCTCCCTCATCACTCAGAGAAGTGGACCGATGCCTTGATTTCTTAAACAGATCTAGTGAGGCAGATTTGCCTTTAGGTGACACACTCAATCCAGAGTCACCCCCTAATTCTAACTTTCCACTCACCAATTCTCCAGAACTTAAACTTAAATCTTTAGAGACCTTTTTGCCTTTTCCACTGCCACTAAGTTCCACCTCAGGTCCCTGGAGGCTTAAATCAACTGCACTGCTGCCCTTTCCTTTTGACTTGCCAAAGAATTTAGGCATTTTAACCTTTACTTTTCCTTCACTATGCTTCACTTCTGAACTGTGAACTTCAACACTGTGTGAACTGATATGGCCACTAACAGATGGAGGCTGTATGTTTATGTCTCCACCAGCAGCTGCTCTTGACTCAACATCTCCTGCAACGTCTCGTTCCATGTGAGGTAGAGCAATACCAAACTTTGGTACCTTGATTTTGGGAAACGTAACTGTGCCCTCTGGGTACTGAAGGCCACCAGTACTGTTGCCTCCAACAGTTGTGTCCATCTCTGCAACACCTATTTCTGGACCTTTTAAACCTGCAGACATGGCAGCCTTTCCTTCTCCATTTAGATTTACATCAATATCAGGAGCAGTGACATTCACATTTGGCATTTTGACAGTAGGTGTCTTTAGTTTCACATCTAGTCCCTCCTGATGACTAACACCTGGACCTGTTATGCTTGTATTCAAGCTAGAAGATGGCATATCTATGTGAGGTGATTTCAGTTCCCCTGATAAAGAGACATCCCCTTTTACTTTTGGGGACTTGATATCAAATTCGACATCAGGAAAATGAAGCTTACCAAAAAGAGGCTTCTTTCCCTTTGTTCCTTTTACATGAATATCTGGTGTGTCAACTTCCACTTTTGCATCAGGTGTTTCAATGTCAAGGTCAGGTTTCTTTATCTTTCCTTTAACTTTAGGAAGTTTAAATTTGCCTTTCTTTCCCTTGATATTGTGGTCAATATCAGGTGCATCAAGACTTCCTTCAACATCAGGGAGAGTAACTTCAGCTTTGGGTGTCTTAACATAAACATCAGGCCCCTCTACTTCTGGAGACTTAATTCCAAACTTAGGACCTTTAAACTTGGGAAATGTAACTCCAACATTTGAACCTTGGATGTTTCCCTCAAGTTTTGGCAGCGATACATCGACATCTTGTCCTTTAATTTCAGGTGCCTTGACATCAATGCCAGCCTTTGGAAGTTTGACATTGACATCTGGACCCTCAACTTTAGGACCTTTGAAACCAAATGATGGTATTTTGATTTTTGGCATTTTGATTCCACCTTCAGGGCTTCCAATATCAACATCAGGCCCTTCAATATCCACTTCAGGAGCTTTGATGTCTCCTTCTATTTTTGGCACTGACACATCCACATCTCCCTTGAGTTTTGGTCCTTTAAGGTTAAAATCTACATCTGGCATGGAAATTTTAGGTCCTGAGATAGATGGCAGTTTGATTTTTGGCATTTTTAATCCGCCTTCTGGGCCCTCAATATCAAAATCAGGCCCCTCAATATCCACTTTTGGTGCTTTAATGTCTCCCTCAATCTTTGGCACTGACACATCCACATCCCCACTGACTTTTGGACCTTTCAGGTTGAAGTCCACATCAGGCATGGAAATATTGGGTCCTGAGATGGATGGCATCTTAAATTTTGGTCCTTTGATTTTACCACTTGGACCTTCAATGTCAAGTTCTGGTCCTTTCAAATCAGCTGTAGGCACATTAACATCAATGTCAGCTTTGGGAAGATTTACAGCCACATCTGGACCCTCAACTTTTGGACCTTTGAGGTCAAATGATGGCATCTTGATTTTGGGCATTTTGAATCCAGCTTCAGGGCCCTCAACATCAACATCTGGCATGGAAATCTTGGGTCCTGAGATAGATGGCATTTTGATTTTGGGCATTTTGAATCCGCCTTCTGGGCCCTCAATGTCAACATCAGGCCCTTCAATATCCACTTTTGGTGCTTTGATGTCTCCCCCAATCTTTGGCACTGAAACATCCATTTCTCCACTGACTTTTGGACCTTTCAGGTTGAAGTCCACATCAGGCATGGAAATCTTGGGTCCTGAGATGGATGGCATCTTGAATTTTGGCCCTTTGATCTTACCACTTGGACTCTCAATGTCAAGTTCTGGTCCCTGAATGTCAACTTCAGGTGCTTTGATATCAATGTCTGCTTTGGGAAGGTTTACATCTACATCTGGACACTCTACTTTAGGACCTTTAAATCCAAAAGATGGCATTTTGATTTTAGGCATTTTGAATCCTCCTTCAGGGCCCTCAATGTCAACATCTGGTCCTTTGATGTCAACGTCAGGTGCTTTGATATCAACGTCAGCTCTGGGAAGATTGACATCCACATCTGGACCCTCTACTTTTGGACCTTTGAGGCTAAAGGATGGCATTTTGATTGTGGGCATTTTGAATCCACCTTCAGGTCCCTTGATATCAACATCAGGTCCTTCAATATCCACTTTAGGACCTTTGATGTCACCCCCAGTCTTTGGCACTGACACATCCACATCTCCACTGACTTTTGGACCTTTCAGGTTGAAGTCCACATCAGGCATGGAAATCTTGGGTCCTGAGATGGATGGCATCTTGAATTTTGGCCCTTTGATCTTACCACTTGGACTTTCAATGTCAAGTTCTGGTCCCTGAATGTCAACTTTAGGTGCTTTGATATCAATGTCTGCTTTGGGAAGGTTTACATCTACATCTGGACACTCTACTTTAGGACCTTTGAATCCAAAAGATGGCATTTTGATTTTAGGCATTTTGAATCCTCCTTCAGGGCCCTCAATGTCAACATCTGGTCCTTTGATGTCAACGTCAGGTGCTTTGATATCAACGTCAGCTCTGGGAAGATTGACATCCACATCTGGACCCTCTACTTTTGGACCTTTGAGGCCAAAGGATGGCATTTTGATTGTGGGCATTTTGAATCCACCTTCAGGTCCCTTGATATCAACATCAGGCCCTTCAATATCCACTTTAGGACCTTTGATGTCACCCCCAATCTTTGGCACTGACACATCCACATCTCCACTGACTTTTGGACCTTTCAGGTTGAAGTCCACATCAGGCATGGAAATCTTGGGTCCTGAGATGGATGGCATCTTGAATTTTGGCCCTTTGATCTTACCACTTGGACTTTCAATGTCAAGTTCTGGTCCCTGAATGTCAACTTTAGGTGCTTTGATATCAATGTCTGCTTTGGGAAGGTTTACATCTACATCTGGACACTCTACTTTAGGACCTTTAATCCAAAAGATGGCATTTTGATTTTAGGCATTTTGAATCCTCCTTCAGGGCCCTCAATGTCAACATCTGGTCCTTTGATGTCAACGTCAGGTGCTTTGATATCAATGTCAGCTCTGGGAAGATTGACATCCACATCTGGACCCTCTACTTTTGGACCTTTGAGGCCAAAGGATGGCATTTTGATTGTGGGCATTTTGAATCCACCTTCAGGTCCCTTGATATCAACATCAGGCCCTTCAATATCCACTTTAGGACCTTTGATGTCACCCCCAATCTTTGGCACTGACACATCCACATCTCCACTGACTTTTGGACCTTTCAGGTTGAAGTCCACATCAGGCATGGAAATTTTGGGTCCTGAGATGGATGGCATCTTGAATTTTGGCCCTTTGATCTTACCACTTGGACTTTCAATGTCAAGTTCTGGTCCCTGGATGTCAACTTTAGGTGCTTTGATATCAATGTCTGCTTTGGGAAGGTTTACATCTACATCTGGACACTCTACTTTAGGACCTTTAAATCCAAAAGATGGCATTTTGATTTTAGGCATTTTGAATCCTCCTTCAGGTCCCTCGATGTCAACATCTGGTCCTTTGATGTCAACGTCAGGTGCTTTGATATCAATGTCAGCTCTGGGAAGATTGACATCCACATCTGGACCCTCTACTTTTGGACCTTTGAGGCCAAAGGATGGCATTTTGATTGTGGGCATTTTGAATCCACCTTCAGGTCCCTTGATATCAACATCAGGCCCTTCAATATCCAGTTTGGGACCTTTGATGTCACCCCCAATCTTTGGCACTGACACATCCACATCTCCACTGACTTTTGGACCTTTCAGGTTGAAGTCCACATCAGGCATGGAAATCTTGGGTCCTGAGATGGATGGCATCTTGAATTTTGGCCCTTTGATCTTACCACTTGGACTTTCAATGTCAAGTTCTGGTCCCTTAATATCAACTTCAGGTGCTTTGATATCAATGTTTGCTTTGGGAAGGTTTATATCTACATCTGGACCCTCCACTTTAGGTCCTTTAAATCCAAAAGATGGCATTTTGATTTTAGGCATTTTGAATCCTCCTTCAGGGCCCTCAATGTCAACATCTGGTCCTTTGATGTCAACGTCAGGTGCTTTGATATCAATGTCAGCTCTGGGAAGATTGACATCCACATCTGGACCCTCAACTTTAGGACCTTTGAGGCCAAAGGATGGCATTTTGATTTTGGGCATTTTGAATCCGCCTTCAGGTCCCTCGATGTCAACACCAGGTCCTTCTATATCCACTTTAGGACCTTTGATATCGCCTTCTATCTTTGGCACCGACACATCCACATCTCCTTTGAGTTTTGGCCCTTTTAGGTTTATATCCAGATCTGGCATGGAAATTTTAGGTCCTGAGATAGATGGCATTTTGATTTTGGGCATTTTGAATCCTCCTTCTGGGCCTTCAATGTCAACATCAGGCCCCTCAATATCCACTTTTGGTGCTTTAATATCTCCCTCAATCTTTGGGATTGAAACATCCACATCTCCACTGACTTTTGGACCTTTCAGGTTGAAGTCCACATCAGGCATGGAAATCTTGGGTCCTGAGATGGATGGCATCTTGAATTTTGGCCCTTTGATCTTACCACTTGGACTCTCAATGTCAAGTTCTGGTCCCTGAATGTCAACTTTAGGTGCTTTGATATCAATGTCTGCTTTGGGAAGGTTTACATCTACATCTGGACACTCTACTTTAGGACCTTTAAATCCAAAAGATGGCATTTTGATTTTAGGCATTTTGAATCCTCCTTCAGGGCCCTCAATGTCAACATCTGGTCCTTTGATGTCAACGTCAGGTGCTTTGATATCAATGTCAGCTCTGGGAAAATTGACATCCACATCTGGACCCTCAACTTTAGGACCTTTGAGGCCAAAGGATGGCATTTTGATTTTGGGCATTTTGAATCCGCCTTCAGGTCTCTCGATGTCAACACCAGGTCCTTCTATATCCACTTTAGGACCTTTGATATCGCCTTCTATCTTTGGCACTGACACATCCACATCTCCCTTGAGTTTTGGCCCTTTTAGGTTCATATCCAGATCTGGCATGGAAATTTTAGGTCCTGAGATAGATGGCATTTTGATTTTGGGCATTTTGAATCCTCCTTCTGGGCCCTTGATATCAACATCAGGCCCCTCAATATCCACTTTAGGACCTTTGATGTCACCCCCAATCTTTGGCACTGACACATCCACATCTCCACTGACTTTTGGACCTTTTAGGTTGAAATCCACATCAGGCATGGAAATCTTGGGCCCTGAGATAGATGGCAATTTGATTTTTGGCATTTTAAATCCGCCTTCTGGGCCCTCAATGTCAACATCAGGCCCCTCAATATCCACTTTTGGTGCTTTAATGTCTCCCTCAATCTTTGGCACTGACACATCCACATCTCCACTGACTTTTGGACCTTTCAGGTTGAAGTCCACATCAGGCATGGAAATCTTGGGTCCTGAGATGGATGGCATCTTGAATTTTGGCCCTTTGATCTTACCACTTGGACCTTCAATGTCAAGTTCTGGTCCCTGAATGTCAACTTCAGGTGCTTTGATATCAATGTCTGCTTTGGGAAGGTTTACATCTACATCTGGACCCTCCACCTTAGGACCTTTAACTCCAAATGATGGCATTTTGATTTTTGGCATTTTGAATCTGCCCTCAGGACCTTCGATGTCAACATCTGGTCCTTCAATATCCACTTTAGGCTTTTTTATATCTCCCTCTATCTTTGGCACTGTCACATCCACGTCTCCCTTGACTTTAGGTCCTTTAAGGTTGAAATCCATATCGGGCATTGAAAGTTTTGGTCCAGATATTGATGGCATCTTGAATTTTGGACCTTTTATTTTCCCTTCAGGGCCCTCAAAGTCAACCTCAGGTCCTTTGATGTCAATATCAGGTGCTTTGATATCAATGTCTGCTTTGGGAAGGTTGACATCTACATCTGGACCCTCCACTTTAGGACCTTTGAAGCCAAATGATGGCATTTTGATTTTTGGCATTTTGAATCCACCATCAGGGCCCTCAATGTCGACCTCTGGTCCTCTGATGTTAACGTCAGGTGCTTTCATATCAATGTCACCCTTTGGAAGGGTTAAATCCACATCTGGACCCTCAACTTTAGGACCTTTGAACCCAAAGGATGGCATTTTTATTTTGGGCATTTTGAATCCGCCTTCTGGGCCTTCAATGTCAACATCAGGCCCTTCAACATCCAATTTTGGTGACTTAATGTCTCCCTCAATCTTTGGCACTGACACATCCATTTCTCCACTGACTTTTGGACCTTTCAGGTTGAAGTCCACATCAGGCATGGAAATCTTGGGTCCTGAGATGGATGGCATCTTGAATTTTGGCCCTTTGATTTTACCACTTGGACTTTCAATGTCAAGTTGTGGTCCCTTAATGTCAATTTCAGGTGCTTTGAGATCAATGTCTGTTTTGGGAAGGTTTATATCTACATCTGGACCCTCCACCTTAGGACCTTTAACTCCAAACGATGGCATTTTGATTTTTGGCATTTTGAATCTGCCCTCAGGACCTTCGATGTCAACATCTGGTCCTTCAATATCCACTTTAGGACCTTTGATATCGCCCTCTATCTTTGGCACTGTCACATCCATGTCTCCCTTGACTTTAGGTCCCTTAAGGTTGAAATCCATATCGGGCATTGAAATTTTTGGCCCAGATATGGATGGCATCTTGAATTTTGGACCTTTGATTTTCCCTTCAGGGCCCTCAAGGTCAACCTGTGGTCCTTTGATGTCAATATCAGGTGTTCTGATATCAATGTCTGCTTTGGGAAGGTTTACATCTACATCTGGACCCTCCAGTTTAGGACCTTTGATGATGGACCATCCACTTTTGGACCTTTGAGGCCAAAGGATGGTATTTTGATTTTTGGCATTTTGAATCCACCCTCTGGTCCCTCAATCTCAACATCAGGCCCTTCAATATCCACTTTAGGTGCTTTAATGTTTCCTTCAATGTTTGGCACTGACACATCCAAATCCCCACTGACTTTTGGACCTTTAAGGTTGAAGTCCACATCAGGCATGGAAATCTTGGGTCCTGAGATGGTTGGCATCTTGAATTTTGGCCCTTTGATCTTGCCACTTGGACTTTCAATGTCAAGTTCTGGTCCCTGGATGTCAACTTTAGGTGCTTTGATATCAATGTCTGCTTTGGGAAGGTTTACATCTACATCTGGACACTCTACTTTAGGACCTTTAAATCCAAAAGATGGCATTTTGATTTTAGGCATTTTGAATCCTCCTTCAGGGCCCTCAATGTCAACATCTGGTCCTTCTATATCAACTTTAGGACCTTTGATATCTCCTTCTATCTTTGGCACTGACACATCCACATCTCCCTTGAGTTTTGACCCTTTTAGGTTTATATCCAGATCTGGCATGGAAATTTTAGGTCCTGAGATAGATGGCAGTTTGATTTTTGGCATTTTAAATCCACCTTCTGGGCCCTCAATGTCAACATCAGGCCCCTCAATATCCACTTTTGGTGCTTTAATGTCTCCCTCAATCTTTGGCACTGACACATCCACATCTCCACTGACTTTTGGACCTTTCAGGTTGAAGTCCACATCAGGCATGGAAATCTTGGGTCCTGAGATAGATGGCATCTTGAATTTTGGCCCTTTGATCTTACCACTTGGACTTTCAATGTCAAGTTCTGGTCCCTGAATGTCAACTTTAGGTGCTTTGATATCAATGTCAGCTTTGGGAAGGTTAACATCTAAATCTGGACCCTCCAGTTTAGGTCCTTTAAATCCAAAATGATGGCATTTTGATTTTGGGCATTTTGAATCCACCATCAGGGCCCTCAATGTCAACATCTGGTCCTTCAATGTCCACTTTAGGCATTTTTATATCCCCTTTTATTTTTGGCACAGATACATCTATATTTCCTTCCAATGCTGGTTCCTTGACACTGAAGTCAACATCTGGCACTGAGACTTTTGGGCCTTTGAGTTTTCCATCAAGCCCCCCAGTTTCAAGCTTTGGGCCTTTCATATCAACCTCTGGAACCTTGATGTCAAAGTCAGCTTTAGGAAGATCAACATTAACGTCTGGCTTCTCAAACTTTGGGGTTCTCAACCCAAATTTTGGCATCTTGAATTTTGATCCTTTAATTTTAGGTCCTGCCACTTCAAGTTCAGGACCTTCAACCGTACTTTTGGGACCTTTGATGTTGAAATCCCCTTGAGCTAGTTTAACATCAACTTCAGGAGCCTTGACCTTTGGACCCTTAAATCCAAATTTAGGCATTTTGAATTTTGTTTTCTTTGATCCAAGTTCAGGACTATCAATAGTGACATCAGGTCCTTGAATTTCAGTTTTTGGCAAATTAATATCACCCTCTATGTCGCTCTTCAATTTTGGCCCTTTAAGATTGAAGTCAACATCGGGTAATGTTATTTTTGGTCCAGATATTGTTGGCAACTTGAACTTTGTACCTTTCACATGTGCTTCTGGAGAATCAAAACCAGCATTTGGCCCTTCAATATCAATATCAGGACATTTGATGGTAGCCTCTGGTGCTTTTATTTTTCCCTCTACCTTTGGAGCTGACACATCCACATCTCCCTTGAGTTTTGACCCTTTTAGATTCAAATCCAAATCTGGCATGCTGACCTTGGGTCCTGACAAAGATGGCATTTTGATTTTGGGCATTTTGATTCCACCTTCAGGTCCCTCGATGTCAACATCAGGTCCTTCAATATCCACTTTGGGAGCTTTAATATCTCCTTCTATCTTTGGCACTGACACATCCATATCTCCCTTGACTTTAGGTCCTTTAAGGTTGAAATCCACATCAGGCATTGATATTTTTGGCCCTGATATGGATGGCATCTTGAATTTTGGACCTTTGATTTTCCCTTCAGGGCCCTCAAGGTCAACCTCAGGTCCTTTGATGTCAACTTCAGGTGCTTTAATATTAATGTCAGCTTTCGGTAGGTTGACATCCACATCTGGACCCTCCACTTTAGGACCTTTGATGCCGAAGGATGGTATTTTGATTTTTGGCATTTTGAATCCGCCTTCAGGTCCCTCAATGTCAACATCGGGCCCTTCAATGTCCACTTTGGGAGCTTTAATGTCTCCTTCTATCTTTGGCACTGACACATCCACATCTCCCTTGACTTTAGGTCCTTTAAGGTTGAAATCAACATCGGGCATTGAAATTTTTGGCCCTGATATGGATGGCATCTTGAATTTTGGACCTTTGATTTTCCCTTCAGGGCCCTCAAGGTCAAACTCAGGTACTTTGATGTCAACTTCAGGTGCTTTAATATTAATGTCAGCTTTCGGTAGGTTGACATCCACATCTGGACCCTCCAATTTAGGACCTTTGATGCCAAAGGATGGCATTTTGAATTTTGGCATTTTGAATCCACCTTCTGGTCCCTCAATGTCAACATCAGGCCCTTCAATGTCCACTTTGGGAGCTTTAATATCTCCTTCTATCTTTGGCACTGACACATCCACATCTCCCTTGACTTTAGGTCCTTTAAGGTTGAAATCCACATCAGGCATTGATATTTTTGGCCCTGATATTGATGGCATCTTGAATTTTGGACCTTTGATTTTCCCTTCAGGGCCCTCAAGGTCAACCTCTGGTCCTCTGATGTCCACGTCAGGTGCTTTGATATTAATGTCAGCTTTCGGTAGGTTGACATCCACATCTGGACCCTCCAATTTAGGACCTTTGATGCCAAAGGATGGTATTTTGATTTTTGGCATTTTGAATCCACCTTCAGGTCCCTCAATGTCAACATCAGGCCCTTCAATGTCCACTTTGGGAGCTTTAATATCTCCTTCTATCTTTGGCACTGACACATCCACATCTCCCTTGACTTTAGGTCCTTTAAGGTTGAAATCCACATCAGGCATTGATATTTTTGGCCCTGATATTGATGGCATCTTGAATTTTGGACCTTTGATTTTCCCTTCAGGGCCCTCGAGATCAACCTCTGGTACTTTGATGTCAACATCAGGTGCTTTGATATTAATGTCAGGTTTTGGTAGGTTGACATCCACATCTGGACCCTCCAATTTAGGACTTCTGATGCCAAAGGATGGCATTTTGATTTTTGGCATTTTGAATCCACCTTCAGGTCCCTCAATGTCAACATCAGGCCCTTCAATGTCCACTTTGGGAGCTTTAATATCTCCTTCTATCTTTGGCACTGACACATCCACATCTCCCTTGACTTTAGGTCCTTTAAGGTTGAAATCCACATTGGGCATTGATATTTTTGGTCCTGATATGGATGGCATCTTGAATTTTGGACCTTTGATTTTCCCTTCAGGGCCCTCAAGGTCAACCTCTGGTCCTTTGATGTCAACATCAGGTGCTTTGATATTAATGTCAGCTTTCGGTAGGTTGACATCCACATCTGGACCCTCCAATTTAGGACCTTTGATGCCAAAGGATGGTATTTTGATTTTTGGCATTTTGAATCCACCTTCAGGTCCCTCAATGTCAAGATCCGGCCCTTCAATGTCCACTTTCGGAGCTTTAATATCTCCTTCTATCTTTGGCACTGACACATCCACATCTCCCTTGAGTTTAGGTCCTTTAAGGTTGAAATCCACATCAGGCATTGATATTTTTGGCCCTGATATGGATGGCATCTTGAATTTTGGCCCTTTGATTTTCCCTTCAGGGCCCTCAAGGTCAACCTCAGGTCCTTTGATGTCAACTTCAGGTGCTTTGATATTAATGTCAGGTTTTGGTAGGTTGACATCCACATCTGGACCCTCCAATTTAGGACTTTTGATGCCAAAGGATGGCATTTTGATTTTTGGCATTTTGAATCCACCTTCAGGTCCCTCAATGTCAACATCAGGCCCTTCGATGTCCACTTTGGGAGCTTTAATATCTCCTTCTATCTTTGGCACTGACACATCCACATCTCCCTTGACTTTAGGTCCTTTAAGGTTGAAATCCACATTGGGCATTGATATTTTTGGCCCTGATATGGATGGCATCTTGAATTTTGGCCCTTTGATTTTCCCTTCAGGGCCCTCAAGGTCAACCTCTGGTCCTTTGATGTCAACATCAGGTGCTTTGATATTAATGTCAGCTTTCGGTAGGTTGACATCCACATCTGGACCCTCCAATTTAGGACCTTTGATGCCAAAGGATGGAATTTTGATTTTTGGCATTTTGAATCCACCTTCAGGTCCCTCGATGTCAACATCAGGCCCCTCAATGTCCACTTTGGGAGCTTTAATGTCTCCCTCAATCTTTGGCACTGACACATCCACATCTCCCTTGACTTTAGGTCCTTTAAGGTTGAAATCCACATCAGGCATTGATATTTTTGGTCCTGATATGGATGGCATCTTGAATTTTGGACCTTTGATTTTCCCTTCAGGGCCCTCAAGGTCAACATCAGGTCCTTTGATATCCACTTCAGGTGTTTTGATATCAATATCAGCTTTGGGAAGATTGACATTGACATCTGGACCCTGCACTTTTGGACCTTTGAGTCCAAAGGAAGGTATTTTGATTTTTGGCATTTTGAATCCACCTTCAGGTCCCTCGATGTCAACATCAGGCCCTTCAATGTCCACTTTGGGAGCTTTAATATCTCCTTCTATCTTTGGCACTGACACATCCACATCTCCCTTGACTTTAGGTCCTTTAAGGTTGAAATCCACATTGGGCATTGAAATTTTTGGTCCTGATATGGATGGCATCTTGAATTTTGGACCTTTGATTTTCCCTTCAGGGCCCTCAAGGTCAACCTCTGGTCCTCTGATGTCCACTTCAGGTGCTTTGATATTAATGTCAGCTTTCGGTAGGTTGACATCCACATCTGGACCCTCCACTTTAGGACCTTTGATGCCAAAGGATGGTATTTTGATTTTGGCATTTTGAATCCACCTTCAGGTCCCTCGATGTCAACATCAGGCCCTTCAATGTCCACTTTGGGAGCTTTAATATCTCCTTCTATCTTTGGCACTGACACATCCACATCTCCCTTGACTTTAGGTCCTTTAAGGTTGAAATCAACATCGGGCATTGAAATTTTTGGCCCTGATATGGATGGCATCTTGAATTTTGGACCTTTGATTTTCCCTTCAGGGCCCTCAAGGTCAACCTCAGGTCCTTTGATGTCAACTTCAGGTGCTTTGATATTAATGTCAGCTTTCGGTAGATTGACATCCACATCTGGACCCTCCAATTTAGGACCTTTGATGCCAAAGGATGGTATTTTGATTTTTGGCATTTTGAATCCACCTTCAGGTCCCTCGATGTCAACATCAGGCCCCTCAATGTCCACTTTGGGAGCTTTAATGTCTCCTTCAATCTTTGGCACTGACACATCCACATCTCCCTTGACTTTAGGTCCTTTAAGGTTGAAATCCACATCAGGCATTGATATTTTTGGCCCTGATATGGATGGCATCTTGAATTTTGGCCCTTTGATTTTCCCTTCAGGGCCCTCGATGTCAACCTCAGGTCCTTTGATGTCCACTTCAGGTGCTTTGATATCAATATCAGCTTTGGGAAGATTGACATTGACATCTGGACCCTGCACTTTTGGACCTTTGAGTCCAAAGGAAGGTATTTTGATTTTTGGCATTTTGAATCCACCTTCAGGTCCCTCGATGTCAACATCAGGCCCTTCAATGTCCATTTTGGGAGCTTTAATATCTCCTTCTATCTTTGGCATTGACACATCCACATCTCCCTTGACTTTAGGTCCTTTGAGGTTGAAATCCACATTGGGCATTGAAATTTTTGGTCCTGATATGGATGGCATCTTGAATTTTGGACCTTTGATTTTCCCTTCAGGGCCCTCAAGGTCAACCTCTGGTCCTCTGATGTCCACATCAGGTGCTTTGATATTAATGTCAGCTTTCGGTAGGTTGACATCCACATCTGGACCCTCCACTTTAGGACCTTTGATGCCAAAGGATGGTATTTTGATTTTTGGCATTTTGATTCCACCTTCAGGTCCTTTGATGTCAACATCAGGCCCTTCAATATCCAGTTTGGGAGCTTTGATATCTCCTTCTATCTTTGGCACTGACACATCCATATCTCCCTTGACTTTAGGTCCTTTAAGGTTGAAATCAACATCGGGCATTGAAATTTTTGGCCCTGATATGGATGGCATCTTGAATTTTGGACCTTTGATTTTCCCTTCAGGGCCCTCAAGGTCAACCTCAGGTCCTTTGATGTCAACATCAGGTGCTTTGATATTAATGTCAGCTTTCGGTAGGTTGACATCCACATCTGGACCCTCCAATTTAGGACCTTTGATGCCAAAGGATGGAATTTTGATTTTTGGCATTTTGAATCCACCTTCAGGTCCCTCGATGTCAACATCAGGCCCCTCAATGTCCACTTTGGGAGCTTTAATGTCTCCTTCAATCTTTGGCACTGACACATCCACATCTCCCTTGACTTTAGGTCCTTTAAGGTTGAAATCCACATCAGGCATTGATATTTTTGGCCCTGATATGGATGGCATCTTGAATTTTGGACCTTTGATTTTCCCTTCAGGGCCCTCAATGTCAACCTCAGGTCCTTTGATGTCCACTTCAGGTGCTTTGATATAATATCAGCTTTCGGTAAGATTGACATTGCACATCTGGACCCTCCACTTTAGGACCTTTGATGCCAAAGGATGGTATTTTGATTTTTGGCATTTTGAATCCACCTTCAGGTCCCTCGATGTCAACATCAGGCCCTTCAATGTCCACTTTGGGAGCTTTAATATCTCCTTCTATCTTTGGCACTGACACATCCACATCTCCCTTGACTTTAGGTCCTTTAAGGTTGAAATCAACATTGGGCATTGAAATTTTTGGCCCTGATATGGATGGCATCTTGAATTTTGGACCTTTGATTTTCCCTTCAGGGCCCTCAAGGCCAATTTCTGGTCCTTTGATGTCCACCTCAGGTGCTTTAATATTAATGTCAGCTTTCGGTAGGTTGACATCGACATCTGGACCCTCCAATTTAGGACCTTTGATGCCAAAGATGGTATTTTGATTTTTGGCATTTTGAATCCACCTTCAGGTCCCTCGATGTCAACATCAGGCCCTTCAATGTCCACTTTGGGAGCTTTAATATCTCCTTCTATCTTTGGCACTGACACATCCATATCTCCCTTGACTTTAGGTCCTTTAAGGTTGAAATCAACATCGGGCATTGAAATTTTTGGCCCTGATATGGATGGCATCTTGAATTTTGGCCCTTTGATTTTCCCTTCAGGGCCCTCAAGGTCAACCTCAGGTCCTTTGATGTCCACTTCAGGTGCTTTGATGTTAATGTCAGCTTTCGGTAGGTTGACATCCACATCTGGACCCTCCAATTTGGGACTTTTGATGCCAAAGGATGGCATTTTGATTTTTGGCATTTTGAATCCACCTTCAGGTCCCTCAATGTCAACATCAGGCCCCTCAATGTCCACTTTAGGTGCTTTAATGTCTCCCTCAATCTTTGGCACTGACACATCCATACCTCCTTTGAGTTTTGAACCTTTTAGGTTTATATCCATATCTGGCATTGAAATTTTTGGTCCTGATATGGATGGCATCTTGAATTTTGGACCTTTGATTTTCCCTTCAGGGCCCTCAAGGTCAACATTAGGTCCTTTGATATCAACTTCAGGTGCTTTAATATTGATGTCAGCTTTCGGTAGGTTAACATCCACGTCTGGACCCTCCAATTTAGGACCTTTGATGCCAAAGGATGGTATTTTGATTTTTGGCATTTTGAATCCACCTTCAGGTCCCTCAATGTCAACATCAGGCCCTTCAATGTCCTACTTTGGGAGCTTTAATATCTCCTTCTATCTTTGGCACTGACACATCCACATCGCCCTTGACTTTAGGTCCTTTAAGGTTGAAATCCACATCAGGCATTGAAATTTTTGGCCCTGATATGGATGGCATCTTGAATTTTGGACCTTTGATTTTCCCTTCAGGGCCCTCAAGGTCAACCTCAGGTCCTTTGATGTCAACTTCAGGTGCTTTAATATTAATGTCAGCTTTCGGTAGGTTGACATCGACATTTGGACCCTCCAATTTAGGACCTTTGATGCCAAAGATGGTATTTTGATTTTTGGCATTTTGAATCCACCTTCAGGTCCCTCAATGTCAACATCAGGCCCTTCAATGTCCACTTTAGGTCCTTTAATGTCTCCCTCAATCTTCGGCACTGGCACATCCACATCTCCCTTGATTTTAGGTCCTTTAAGGTTTAGGTCTACATCAGGCATTGAAATTTTTGGTGTTGATATTGATGGCATCTTGAATTTTGGCCCTTTGATTTTCCCTTCAGGACCCTCAAGGTCAACATCAGGTCCTTTGATATCAACTCCAGGTGCTTTAATGCTAATGTCTGCTTTTGGTAGACTGACATCCACATCTGGACCCTCCACTTTAGGACCTTTGCTGCCAAAGGATGGCATTTTAATTGTGGGCATTTTGAATCCACCTTCAGGTCCCTTGATGTCAACATCAGGCCCTTCAATTTCCACTTTAGGTGCTTTAATATCTCCCTCAATCTTTGGCACTGACACATCTACATCTCCTTTGAGTTTGGGCCCTTTTAGGTTTATATCCATATCTGGCATTGAAATTTTTGGCCCTGATATGGATGGCATCTTGAATTTTGGCCCTTTGATTTTCCTTTCAGGGCCCTCAAGGTCAACATTAGGTCCTTTGAAATCAACTTCAGGTGCTTTAATATTAATGTCTGTTTTTGGTAGGTTGACATCCACATCTGGACCCTCCACCTTAGGACCTTTAATTCCAAATGATGGCATTTTGATTTTTGGCATTTTGAATCCACCTTCAGGTCCCTCAATGTCAACATCAGGCCCTTCAATGTCCACTTTGGGAGCTTTAATGTCTCCTTCTATCTTTGGCACTGACACATCTACATCTCCCTTGAGTTTAGGTCCTTTAAGGTTGAAGTCTACGTCAGGCGTTGAAATTTTTGGCTTTGATATAGATGGCATCTTGAGTTTTGGACCTTTGATTTTCCCTTCAAGGCCATCTAGGTCAACCTCAGGTCCTTTGATGTCCACTTCAGGTGCTTTAATATTAATGTCTGCTTTTGGTAGGTTTACATCCACATCTGGACCCTCCAATTTAGGACCTTTGATGCCAAAGGATGGCATTTTGATTTTGGGCATTTTGAATCCACCTTCAGGTCCCTTGATGTCAACATCAGGCCCTTCAATATCCACTTTAGGCGCTTTAATGTCTCCCTCAATCTTTGGCACTGACACATCCACATCTCCTTTGAGTTTGGGCCCTTTTATGTTCATATCCATATCTGGCATTGAAATTTTGGCCCTGATATGGATGGCATCTTGAATTTTGGACCTTTGATTTTCCCTTCCTGGCCCTCAAGGTCAACATCAGGTCCTTTGATATCAACTCCAGGTGCTTTAATATTAATGTCTGCTTTTGGTAGGTTGACATCCATATCTTGACCCTCCACTTTAGGACCTTTGATGCCAAAGGAAGGTATTTTGATTTTTGGCATTTTGAATCCACCTTCAGGTCCCTCGATGTCAACATCAGGCCCTTCAATGTCCACTTTGGGAGCTTTAATGTCTCCTTCTATCTTTGGCACTGATACTTCCACATCTCCCTTGATTTTAGGCCCTTTAACATTTAAATCCACATTGGGCATTGACATTTTAGGCCCTGATATGGATGCCATATTGAATTTTGGTGCTTTAATCTTACCACCTGGACTTATATCAAGTTCTGGTCCCTTGATGTCAGCTTCCGGTGCTTTGATATCAGTGTCTGCTTTTGGTAGGTTGACATCCACATCTGGACCCTCCACTTTAGGACCTTTGAGTTCAAAAGATGGCATTTCAATTTTGGGCATTTTGAGTCTACTGTCTGCACTGGCATTTTTAACATCTGGTCCCTCAAGGTTGACATTTGTTGGTTTCATGTCTCCTTCAAACTTTTGAACAGACACATCAACATTTTCCTTGAGTTTGGGCCCTTTCAGATGGATGTCCATGTCTGGACTGGAAATTTTGGGTCCTGAGATGGATGTCATCTTCATTTTAGGTCCTTTGATTTTGCCATCAAGACCTTCAGTGTCCACTTCAGGTGATTTGATATGAATGTCAGCTTTAGGTAGGTTAATGTCAACATCTGCACCTTCCACTTTTGGACCCCTAAATCCAAATGGCAGTTTGATTTTCGACATTTGGAATCCACTGTCAACATCTGTTCCTTCAATTTCCAGTTTAGGTGTTTTTATATCTCCCTCAATGTTGCAAACTGCATTAGGTGACTTACTGTAAGTCTGTGGGCCTTTGATTTGACCATCTGGCCCTTTAATATCAATTTCTTGGCCTGTTATGTTTACTTTAGGTACATTCATGTCAGTGTCCGTTTTAGTCAGTTTAACCTCCACCCCGGCAGTCTGCTTTTGACCTTTCAGGTTGACATCTACACCTGACAGTGAAATTTTTGGCCCTGTAATTTCAGGGGATTTGATGTCACGTTTAAATCCAGGAACTGAAACATTTGCATTCCCACTCACATTTGGTATTTTGATTTCTGCCTTTGAGGAAGGATCTGAGGTATCAGTGTCTAATGTTGGTGCTTTAAATTCTGCTGATATCCTTCCTTTACTCCATTCAGTATCAGTATCTGTGGAGCCTCCACCAAGTCTGACATTGTGAATATCAGTATTACCTGATCCCTTTGTCTGCTGGTGACTAATGGTAATTCCTGATACTTGACTAATCACTTTGCCCCTCTCATCCAAACCAATGTCTATATTACCCCCTTCTCTCTTACCCACTGATGTAGAGAAAATGTGTGTGTTTTTTCCTGGTACGGACATGCTGATTGACCCTACTTTCCCATCAGATGAGGGCATTTCTGCACCTCCTAAACCTCCTATTGTTACAAGCTTACTGTCAGTATTCATGCTGTCTCTTATTGTTATGTTTGTTCCTGAGCCCTGAATGGTTCCATCTTCATGCTCACCTCTCCCCCTTGAGATGCTAGAATCTGATATTCTTAAGTTAGGTTCTTTGAATCTGAGACCTACACTACCATCTCCCTCCATTTCTCTGGTAACTGTTGTGGTCTTCATCCCTCTGCTGCCCCAGTGTGTTTCTGTGGAGCTAACTTGTGGCCCAGTGAAAGAGACATTACCTAACTCAAAAACTCCCTCTTCAGCTCCCCCCTTACCTGAGGAGCTTCCATATGAGACTCTGATACGAGGGGAGCCATCCCCAGATTCATGCCTTAACCCCTTAAACTCTGGACTTGAAAGTTCAAGCTGTTCAGTTATGCCACTTGGCATATCCACAGTGTAGGTAGTGATGCGGCGGGTGATGGTGGTAATTGTGCTGCCATCGCTGCTTGTGCTGCTGTGCCGCTCAGTGCGCACGTCCACTCCCTCTGCAAGGTCTTCAGACTTCAGCCTTGGTTTAATCTTTTTTGTGTATATTCTTTTATAGTCCTCATCATCTCCACTCTGTTGATAGACAGATACAAATTGTATACCAAATTGTATTATACAGAATGTAAGTATGATTGTACATTTTTTTCTTATAGTGTGTCTATTCAGTAGATTCCTTACCAACAAATGAATGTGATGAGAATAAGAAATATTCTATGAAAACTGAACTCACAAGAATGATGTCTGGACTGGAGCCTCCAAACCGGCTCTTCTCTTCCCATGTCAGTGTGCCCATAGGTGAACGACATGGTGTGCTCAAAGGCGAGCGGCATGGGGATTTGTCCCCTTTGTTTTGTAGTTTCAGTCCAACCTTGTGGCGGTTCAGTGTCTTCAGTAGGTCAGCTGTTTCTTCTGAGCTCATGTTGTCGAAGTAGATAGTGGCTCCCACAATCTGGTCACCTGTGAATTGAACACAGAAAACAGCAAAGCAGTCAATTGATAATACTGAAGTTGGTAGGTGTAGTGTAATGGGAAGGTGACTGAGAGAGCCTGCTTAAGAAGTCACAGCTAGGCATAGATTTAAAAAAAATAGCACCTTCATATACTTTTCCAGACCGTGCCGCAGGTGACTCCCCTTTCACCTCCTTGACAAAGATTTCTCCATCACCAGTCTGCTCAATTGTCAGGCCAGTTTTGTCTGGGCCTTCCCAGTCTGGAAAGAGCACCTCCCTGGTTTCCTCCTCCTCAGCCATCTATAAATATGTGAAGAGGAAGAGCATGAGAATAAAGCAAGACCAAGCAAGAACTGAACATGGCTACAATGTGCAATTTGTAAATAATAATCATAATCATAATAATGTTTGTATTATACAGATATGTACTGGAAGACCGCAAGCACAAACTAGGATATTTATTGTGCAAACAAGGAAACATCCTGAAAATGTTTACAAAATACCTTGTGTTTTTGCTTTTCTCTTCTTGTGCCCTGGTGTGATGAATGTTATGCCTTGGCTTTACTGCAAAATAAAGAGACATAATCATTAAGCCAAAAAGTCGCTTTGTGACTTTGCCACACTATTCTATTCAAATTCCTGACAGGATGTTCCTATTTTAAACCTGTTAGGTCAAAAGCATGTATGCATGAATTACATATAGTGCAGCAGCTCTGCTTTCAGTTACTCTTGCTTGCAAGATCTAATGATGAACACTAGATGGTGCTAAGACCACAAGAAGGCAACACTGCCTCTATCTGTCTGAAAAACCAAGGGGCCAGCACACGCCCGCCCTCCTGTGTGTTTTGGAAATTTGGTTGAAGTCAGACCACACCCTGCCCTGAGGAAAGCAGCCCGATCCTGTGCCTACACCCTACTCCAGTATCAACAGAGAGAACAATGATGGTTAAAGCTGCCTTTCTTTATGAAAACACATATGCACATGCAGAAATGCACATTCACACTGACACAGACACTCACAAATCCACAAGTTCAGACACATACACACACACACACACACACACACACACACAGTCTGATACACTACAGCCAGTAAACATTTGCTCATACATACACAAAACATACATGATACATTTTCTAAATCTGTTCATTACATACCTGTAAAAAAATATTTAAAATAGTTATTGCCAGAGTTTATTTGTCATTTTATGCTTACCATTCATTCATTTCTTTATATTTGCTGTCCATATACTTGTAATTTTATTTCATTTTGTCACAAAGTTGAATATCGTTAAGGTGTGCTCATATTTACGAAAGCCATTGTCATACTACATAGGAACAATATGGGGTACTGTGGTACCAGGCATATTGAATGAAGTCATTTAATTGCATGAATTTTCAAAAATAATAATAATGATGACTGTAGCTTTGGCTGTGATACAAAATCCCTCTAACAGACTCGCTGCAGGTTGGTCTATATTAATAACTGCGAAACATAACAAACACAGTTGCAAGAAACACAGCAACAACAAGGACTGTTTACATTTTTCCCTGTTCGAGTGTCCTGCTTCATCAAACATGCTGACTAGTCCTACCCACTCTTCTATTTGGAACAGACAGCCCATTGTTTTATTAATACCAACCTCTCCACTACCCACCACTGCAATTACACAAGGCTGTCTGAGCCGTGGCTCTACCTAGCCAGTTATGGTTTGCTTTCATGCCTCCGTGCATGAGCCAGTTGTCAGAAAGTTCAATGACTTATTTGGATGGTGTTTAATGAAAATGTATTAGTGTCCAGTATCCAGAAACTGATTACAGATTAATTGTGAATCGTTTCAGTTAAAGAGGCATGGTGATTAAATGTGCTGTGTTGTGTAGGGAATGTTTTCTTCCACCATTAAAGCATTTGTTTTGATTCCTTTCACAACAGCAAGTGGGCAGTATTTGACCCCTGAGAGGGAATTCTTAGTGACAGATGTGTAAGTAAAACTGACATACCAAGCAAGTGATTACAGTGGGCAGGTATCATATTTTATGTTTTGCAATTGCTTCTAATCAGCCAATACAAATGGAAAAGCATACAAACAGATAACATAAAACTGCAAAATACAGGATATGAGTCACTGCGCTAATTGATTATGTTTTGAAGGGATTGACCTGCACAGCACACAAACTGTAATAGCTTTATTGCTCATACATCCCTCCAAACTTTATGAAAGACAACTTCTGGGTGGTCAGTAAAGCAATTCATATCTGCAAAAAGGTCTTTTTATAAAGTATACGAGTGGCATGCTTTGTTTGTGTGATCTCCTTCCATTGACTTGGCTTGTCTGGGTCTCTTCCCTCAGGTACAGGGCGACCCAAAAAAATGGGAATCTTTGAAGTGCATATTGGCAGACATGAGCAAGTGGCAGCACAATTTTTAAAAAATGAATATTCCATCATTGTTTCTTAAATGGCATGTTTTAAGGTTTCAATTACTATGAATAAAATATTTTTCTTCCATCACTCTTGGTTTTATTGGATTGTTAAAAAGTTCCCGTTTTTTTTTTGGGTCACCCTGTACTTACTTGAGATGGGGAAACGTGTTCAAAATGTAAGATGGTGGTTAACAGGCTATTCTATTTCTTATATGATCAAAAGTGGTCATATAAAATGTAAACATGTGACAAACAGCCTAGTTGAACCATCTGTACCTCTGATGGACACAATATAGAGGTGAGTTTTCTGAAAGGCAGATTGCACTGTCAGGATTCCTGTGGCAAGGTTGAGTTGCCATTTAAAATTAATCAAAGGATTGCATGAGAACTTTGAAGATAGAATCTAGAAAACTTTTGTCATTGTCTGTCTCAGTGGTGCCAAGATAGTTCTTACTTCTGCATGGCACATTACAGCTTGACTGAAAGCACTATTTTAAAAAAAGGAGGCCTCTATGTCTGTAAGATGGATATGCTGTAAGTCTGTCACATCACCACTTTTTCAAGTGCCAGACAAGAGCAGTGAGATTAATCCATCTTTTAAGCAAGACTTTGAATTACAAAGTCCTTCCAACATGTTTCTGTCCTTGGCATTTCTTCTCTGCTGATTTTCAAAATATAATATGGAAAGTACAGTTAGTCAGAGGAACCATACTAACCTCCGTAGCACACATTATTTTTTGCACTCCTATAAATAACATAATTGCACCAGTAAACCATCAAATCCAGCATACCAAGAGCAAAATGAGTGAGGGGTGAAAGCAACCCAAACACACACACACACACACACACACACACACAGCCCCCCCATTCACATAGTTAAAACTGTTGGTGGCTATTACGGTGCCACGCTCCACCACACTGCTCTGCTAGATAACAGGCTGCTGAGAGTAAGAGGAACCCGGAAGAGATAAAGAAACAGCTGTTCCTATTGGATCTGTAACATGTGGCACTTGTCACCAGAGCTAGCCTACACTCTTGGTGCACTGCCTGAACATATCATTTTAATCAAATAAGGGAAGGTGAGAAAAGATGACACTGTGATGTTTTGGTGAGTCCCTGGGGGATATCAAAACAACCCGTCAGTCTAGATCAGACACACTAATCAAAGTCTTCCCAGTGTGTGTGTTTGTGTGCGCCTGTGTGCATGCGTATGTGAGTGTGTGGTGGCTCCTTCTGTATAACACTGGAATGTTGTTCACCTATCTCCAGAATGATCTCTGCCATATAAGCGCTGTGGTCCATATGGTTTTATGTTGATTTTTTTCTACTTTCCTAACAACCATAACATCAACATGTCTTGCATCCAATCTCAGGCTGTTCATCAAAGATTAGCCTGCTCCTTGGCAGGCCATGAGGTAGATTACACTAACTTCATCACAGACAGCATGTCCCAGCATTACTTGAAATTATCGGGCAGATTTATGTACAGATCACACAGTGACAATGACTATAGACACTGAATATGATATCATTACTGTTATAATGACTCCCAACAACTGACACTCCTGATTGAATAAAAACCTCAAAAACAAAAAAGGAAAAAGGAAAATTCATGCAGATGGAGAAATAAATCATAATACCAAGGATAAAATCTTAGGCAAATGAGGGTGCTCAAAAATGCATTTGTAAACAAAGTTTAAAATGCAAAGTGAATAGAAAACTGGTCTCTCAATGTGTTTGGATCCTGTCCAATGGCACATCACAAGCTATACACCAATTAACACAAGTCAATAAATAGACTTCAGCCCTACATGACTGGGAATATTGGGAAATGCATGCAATGCCTTATGGTAATATGAAGCTGCTCTCTTAAATAGCCTTTTGCTGGCTTCCAGGACTGAACAACAAAGGCCATGGCCACTCTGTGATAATACAGGCAGACGCTGATAGCAGCCGGCAACACAGGAGATAGAGATGATGTTTACGCTAAAGATGGCTGCCTCCACTTGCAAACACCTACATTGTAACCCAACAAAAGAGTAACCATTTTAGCAGGGTACACATCTACCTTATCTGTTTGTTCACGTCATGGAAATAGATGAAAAAAAATGTTACATATTTTTCTCATGATGTTGATTTCCTCCCTGGAATAGCAGGGACGTTATGTCGTTTTTTCCCCCTAACATGCTTCTCAAGGTTTATTTTAGTCAGTGTTTGCGAGGGGGGTGGTGAAAATGAAGCATTTTAACTTTCAAACAAGGCACAATATTTATGTTGGCTCAAACAGGTATTTACGAAAAACAGTCTTGCTAAGGGAGGAGAAAGGCAACAGTTATGTGTGTTCTCAGCAACTCCCTGCAAGCAAGGGAGGGAAAACCACATTATTATTCTTCTCTCCATCTCCTGCACAAAGGGGATGAGGCCTGAGGCTGAGGCCACACCCAATTCTCGCTCTCTCTCTCTCTCTCTCTCTCTCCCTCTCTCTGTATGTAAATTCAGTTCGATCTATCCATCCAAATTCATATACATAACCCTGTCTTTATCTTTTCTCCCCCCACCTTCCTCCTCTCTCTGAAGTTTTATAATCTACAGTGAACTATTTGGGTTGTCCTTGTTCTCACAGCTTTGACATGTTCCTGGCAGCAGACTGCAGGGAGGAGTTGAGGCAAGCAGCGATGGTTGAGGGAATGAAGAAAGTTGGGGGAAAGTGTATGTGTACGTGTGTATGTGTGTGTGGCGGTGGTGGGGGGGGGGGGTGGAGAGGGGGCTGCTTGTGAGAAAGAGAGGCAGACAGTTTTTTTGTGGAATGTATGTCTATGAGTTAACTGCCGAGAAAGGGGTGGGAGGACAGGGAGAACAACAACAGCCAAGGAGACATGACACAGCTCCACGACTGGTGAATCTCTTTGGAGGTTTACCTACACTGTACACAGGGCATTCTCAATATTTACAAGAGGACCTCACTTTCCTCCTTCATGTTTTATCACACGCTGTATCTGTGGTGAGGAGCAGCAGCATGGCATGCAGGGAATGACAAATGGCCCCTTAAGGGAAGCCAGTCTCAAGTATCGGAATCCCCCTCTTTAAGTTCACACAATCCTTGAGCTTATCATATGCCCTATTATAGCATAAATCATTTATCAAAAAGACAGAGTTGAAAAAAAATGTTAATAGTCCAAAACAGATCATATGATCAGTTATAGTCAGTGTAAACTGATACTAAATAAGGAAGACTCCGGGATCATAAGACAAGCAGGCAGTCTGTGACTCAAAGCAAAAAGGCAGAGGCAACAATCAAGCAATTCCTGCTATCTCTTTCATTCCTCTGCCAAAGCGGAGAGCGACATTCCTGAGGACACATGCTCTTTAACTGGATTAGTGATGTCATCAAATCCATGTTTGAGGGACACAAAAAAATAGATTTGGGCAAAAGGGATGGAGGAAATCACAGAGGCAAGGGGGACAGGAGGGTAAAGCTGCAGGGATAAGCTCTTCTATCCATCATCCTTTATTGTGGTCTGGTATGTGTGGTGAGCAAGAGACAAACTGCTGGGGGGACATAGGGACAGTCAGCCAGACAAAAGCCTTTCTTAACCAGCTTGCGACCACAGAGCATTTCTGGATACGCCTCTTTACTTTTGGTCTGTCATAGGCCTACAGTCTACAGAGATGGCATAGGGTCTGGTTTGGGTAAGAGTTTGGGTCTGGCTTCCCTCCACTCTGAAGGAATGAATCCTCCACAGATGCCAACTGCGAACGGTTAAAGAGTGTGAGATTGGCGGGCTTTTGACAGGGCTGTTTCATAAGAAGGGGAAAAGGGGGTCGAGCGGAACAGGTGGTTGAGCTATGGCGGAGGGGGGTGGAGGCCAAAGTAGAGGCACCGTGAGCAGAAGCAGCCAAGTGTCATGTTTCCACAAGGCAGGCTTTTCACAGCTGAATGGTGGCCTGACCTTCGAGGTTCAAAGGAGGCTTCGCAACAAACATTCCGATGGAGCTTTGGAGTCTGGCCATACAACAGAATGCTGTTCTGAGGTGACACTGTCTAGTTGGTTTTGGAGCGAAGTGTAACAGGCAGATGTATGTTTTACTTCCCTTATGTAATTAATAGCATATGTCTATTATGAATCTTTTCATTATGTCATCGTCATCAAAAGATGTCTTGAAGTGATGAAGATACTTACTGCGGATTGCTCAAGCAAGGCCAAGGGGCTTCAATCAAAGGCTTTGGTTCTCGTATTCTTGATTTCTGCTGACAGAAAAACAAAAACAAGATTGGAGTTTACTGAACATGACTAACAAGTCATTTGGGGTTTACTTAATATTATTAACAACTCTTTTGAACACAGGAACAAGGACTTTAAAACTCCTCTCAACATGCAGTTGCTCTTTTATCATAAATGATAGGAGGAAATAAATCTTTTTTTTTTTTTTTTTGTCTCTTATCATGCCACACGCTTAAGAATTCATTGTGTTTTGGTCAGATGTTTAACAGATACAGAAACAAATTCGTCTGATACAAGCTGAAACCTGAGAGGTCTATTTGTATATCATTCATAAAGCCACATGAGTACACTTTGGGTTCACTGATTGCGTCTTTACATGCTCAATGGACCTTCGCCTCAAAGAGAATTCCATGATCAATCAGGGCTCTCAGAGGCTTTAATAATTAACCCTTTTTAGTTAGGAGTATTGACACTAACTCATAATTATGCAAAAACACTCCTTTAAAGTAAATAAATCCAGCTACTGGTTGGAGTGCTCCAACAGAGTGTCTTTCACTTCTACCAAATAAGAGATGACTGACGCACTGCCTTGCCGGGATGCAGTGTAGTTGAAGGGAATTTTATATTCTCAGTTGATACCCTGAAGGGTCCTTCAGAAGAAACTGACCCAATTTTCAATTTGTGGTTTTAGAAGGAAATGTGCTTTCAAACAGGCCATTGAATTCCTCTGTTGTTATACTGGTGGAACGCTTAACTGAGACACTAGACAGCATTGCAAAAATGTCGACTATGTAGCCACGATGCCATAGCAGCCATACCACTGGGAGTGCTTGCACAGATCATTCCAGACTACAAAGATGCAGGGCACAGGGTAAGGCTGTCTCAGACTTTGCCAAAGAAAGCAACCACAAAGCTGCAAATACTGGATCATTGTGTTCAGAGTCATAGCTACGATATCCAGAGGCCAACAACCATATAAGTCAATATAGCTACAAAATATTGTTGCTTTTGTATTCATACTGTTGCTCAAGAATAAAAAAAGGTTTTGTCATGGCATATGTTACTACACAAAAAAATCCAGTCAAAAGGCCTGCTAATACTCAATAAGTCAAACATAAAGCACCTATCAGTGGGACACCAGCTGAAGTTAGATTAATGCTTTGTTGTGTGTCTTGATTTCTGCAACTCCTGAAGACATGGTTATGGAATATACTCTCTTGTGTTGCACGTCATATTGAAATATCTACAATCTGGCCCTTAAAAGGTTTCAAGGATATGTTCCTTATGAGGATAGTCATGCATCATTTTCTGTCAATAATCTAATCACGCTCATGTTTGAAAAACTCTCGGACGCAAGTCCTCAAGGTGCAGAGGTATCTAAGTTATGGGGAATGCTGATACATCTCTGGATCCTTTACTGTATGCCAGTGTTTATGTTATGATGGTTATTTAGGGTGTAGACAAATCAAAATATTGTTTTTAAAATGATTGTAATATGAATTGTCTTCTAAAATATATTGTTGCTGTATTCTTTTTTCATTTTAATTTTAATTTTTATGTCAGTTTTACTTGTGGAGTCTCCATTTTGCAAGCTAAGCTGATGGTACTTTTACTGGTTTTGACTCGTAATTTTGTGTTCTTTGCAAGAATTATTGCTTTGACCCAACAGTGCATTGTGAAACAATGCCCTCCCTTCTTCTCCAGCTTCAGTACTAACACAACCAGACTTGTAGTGTATACAGACAGGCATCTACCGGTGGGAACATGTCCCTTAGAAAAATTCTTCTAAGACAGGTTTCAAACCCTATCATTAACACCCCCTCCCCCCACTCTACCCTCACCCACTATGCTAAATACCCTAAACTGCTCATTACTTGAGTGAACATTATGGCAAATAACTGTGTTTGTGAGATTCTCCAACAATTTCTGAACTGTTCTAAATGTCTGCTCTTTCAGAGACAAACACTGCAAACAAATGACAGAAAGTTATAGTGCTCCATAATACCAGGTTAGCAAAACTGGCGCAGTGCTTGTAAAACACTTTGAAAGGTTTCCCCAACAATACATTGTGAAGTGGATAAGCTTGTGTTTACCAGCTGATGCTGTAGGCCACGCTGATTGATGATAAATATTAGAGAAGGAATACTATCATTTCTCATTATGATCAGTTATGATCATTTCACCTCCTTATATAAGTCTGTAATCACAGACCTCCTATGACCTCACCACTTTTTTTGTGCCTTATTTCTACCCAGCAGCAGGGACCATACTGGAAAAGATGCAACATGTTGGTGTCATCATGTTTGTCTGGGGAGACTCGCGCCATAGCAGCTGTGTACACTTTCTAGACACGGTACTCTGGTTAAAGAGATCTAATGATCAGCCTGTCATACAGGGGTGATTGAATGAAAGAGCTCAGCATTTCAGATGCATTCCAGATAAGTAGTCACCTGATGGTAACATGAGATATGAACAAGACACAAATGATGAAATAGACAAAAAGATGTTAGATTCATCAATTTCTAAAACGCATTTCCCTGACTACAGAATAGATGCTTACGACTTGTTTGTGGCTTACTCATTTATGGAAGATGCCTGACATGATAAAAAAAAAAATATTTCAGTGCCACTCCCTTCCCCATTTACTTACACTGGACTTTTTTTGGACACTTTTTTATATCTGACTATCAACTCATACACCTTTCTAACATCTCAAATACACTCAAATACAAATATGCTGTAACTGTCAGATTTGTAATGTCAAGACAAAATGTCATTATAAAATGGCTGCATTGGATAAACCTGGCGCTGGAATTGAAAATCTTGAGCAATAGGACCCATTCTGATGTTTTCATAAGAGACCACACACACACACACACACACACACACACACACACACACACACATACACACACAATAAAATGAAATGCGGTCACCAGCACTGGGCAAAGCATATGAAAACACACACCATGCTTAAGAGTAGAAACATCACCCCACAGTCCACGAGGTAGACTGTGTTGCATTGCCTCACTGCTGTGTTTGCAAACGGAGCAGCTCTGCGCAGGGCCCCACCCAGGCCTCCAGTCACACACATTCTTTGATAGAGCCGTCAGGCCAGCTGGAAGGGAGCCCAGCCTCTCCCCGCAGTGACTAACTCCAAAGAAATGTCCTCTCTCTCTCAACACTAACTCTGACTCTAGCAGCATTCTGTGCTGCCCACCCTGCACCCTGCCTATCTGCCCACCTCCCCGCAGTTAGTCTGTACTATCTCAAACCCTCCAGGTTCGGCTCAAACAAACAAGAGCACCTCAGATTCATGCCTCCTTGCAGACAAACATTGTCAGCAAAGAGTCCGCGCAAACAAACTCCCATCATATTGAGACGTGAGCATTATTATCATCGTTTGCTGGCTCCACTTTTTTTCTACCTGGCTGATGAAACAAACAGCATTCAACTTCAGCCCCTCCCCCTCACCAAATCCACCCCCGCCGCCCAGACCTGTGCATACCTCTCCTCCTTGTGTGGGAATACCTGGACTGTTTGACTGTCATAGTTTTTGCTAAAGTAGGTCAGAGCACGATGAAACCCTGATCAAAGAGTATTAAATCAGCCCAACAGGTTGACTGCCTCAAGTCAATTGAGTAAAAGAGAAAACGGGAGCAATGTGACAATGATTAAAGCACAAACATAAGTGATTCAGGCACAGCCATGGTACTGGTGAGTGATAAGATTTGATTATGAGCAAAGAAAAAGGCCTCAGTGTAGTGAGGGAAAGAGGGAGAGGGTGAGAGCAAAGAGCAGAAACCAAATCAGGCTTGTTATCAAAACAGAATAGACTCCCTGTTCCCCTCTCTCCATTGTGGTTTGAAGCAGTAGGACAACAAATACAGAAGTCAGGATACCAAGAGATGCAACGGCTGGCCCCAGTGTAGGCTCCCTCTTCCCTCAAAAACGCAGATAGGACATGCATGTGTGACGCATATAAAAGGAATGCGCGTCAAAATAAATGGTTTTGTTCTGTGCTCTCTAGTCCACATATCCCCAAACCAAACCACAACTCCTGCACAAGACCAAAGCCTCCCCACTGACGCCAACTTGGCCTGCTGCTGATTAAACCATTGTGACTTTGGCAGGAGCTGCCCTGCACAAAATGGAAAAACTGAAGAAAACGTTTTAAATCCTCTTCTCTCAGTTTTACTAGATCACATACAAGAGGCAAAAGTAGCCTACACTTGGATTTTGCCTTGGATTTTTTCTTGATCACGTATGAAAGAAATCATACTTTGGATATGTTTGGGGTTATGAGGTGAGAAATGATAGGGTAGTTTCAGAGCCAGGAATATTGAACAACTAACAAAGGAGTGAGTAAAAAAACAAATGAAAGAAAGCAAAGCTGCATTGTGTCTGCAAAATGGTGGACAGAGCTTTGAGCTGTGGATGCAAATTTTCCAACCGGCATAACTAGTTACAGCACAGAGAAAGAGAGGGCGAGAGGGGGAGAGAGGATGATAGTGTTTACACACTTCCTAACTAGAGCAAGATGTCATGTGAAGTCTACACCCACATACCCATAAAACCCATAGTAACCATGTATAGGAAATGGCATAAAATGCCCAAAATCAACTCAAAGGGCAATATAGTCAGTGTTTGTTTTCGGCTACCACAGCTGCTGTTTGAGCAAATGGATTTCAACACGAGGAGCCATGAGACAAGGAGGTTCAGAAGAAGGTTAGAGTGTAACCATAGCAGTAGAAAGTATGTACAGGCAAAACACAAATACTATTCCTTAGTTGTATGCCTGTGTGCAAAGGCAAAGACTTGGATTACTGTAAATATTGTAGCAACATGGCATTTGGTATTGATATACTGCTGAGTATGCCACGGTAGAATAAGAGTTTTTCAGAGCAGAGTGGAGCATTGGATTGCTGGGAGTGCCTTGGCATCTGAGTATTTGTTGCCAGATAGAGACAACCTAAACAAAGCAAAATGTCTTTCTAAATATACATTCCAAGCCCTGCTGCCTTGACATTTTTTTTTTTTTTTTTTTACAGATGCCACATGTCATTCCTTACACGGAGCAACGTGAAGGGGGTTGGGGGACAGACAGGGGCTGGGGGAGTTGCTCAGACTGATAGTCGGGGGCAGGTAGGCCATGCAGTGCACCCAGAATTATGTAAGGTTTACAGTGTTTCCATGATTTGGTATCTTTTCATAACAAATATTCTGCATAGTGCCTCAGACCAAATAGAGAGAGAATCAATGTACCACGCCTTTCTCTTGATGCTGATCCAAATCAGTGTTGTGGTTATACTTTCATCAGATAAGAAAAGTGACTCATAGCCTATTTAAATTCCACAATCACACCCAAAATATGAACTTTCAGCAACACAACAAGCAACACAGTGCCAATTACTCATTAGTCATATGAAATGAATGAAAGTTGAAGTAAAATAATAACGAAGGATTATAATCCCTGTCTGAAACACATTTCTCAAACAACAAGGCAAACAATGCTTATGACCAGCCCTTAGGTGGATGCCTAGAAAGACAGTTTGTATACTTTCATTTGCAGCAGGAGAACTGGAGGCCAAGAAAATCTACAGCAGACTTCTATCACGGTGAATGTATGTTTCTGCTCTTCAAATGTGCAGCTGTTTGAGGAAACTGAACTCCAGGGAGGACCTCCAGTGAGTCTGCTGGATCTTCAGGATGTCTGAGGGACAAATCTGGCTCCTAAGTAAGCAACAAGTGTGAAAACAACAAACAACACTTTGACTGCAATCAACCAGCCACTCATTTGGCGCATTCTCTACACCCCCTCCCCTGCTTTCTCCTCTCCACGCTGTCCCTCCCTCCAACCGCCCACTCCACAAGCCCATGAGGAAATGGCAGAGGAAGCGTGCTAGAGACCGGGTTCTTTCCGTTTCACACTGGCACAACTGAGTAACACCACTCCTCTCCTCTTAACTGCCAGTCAACGGGCCAAAGCTATATGGCAGCTCAGGGGGAGTGCAGTGATAAATATCTTAGCATGGACAAGTAAAGACTCTTAACAGTCATGAGGCATGTGCCATTCTTCAAGATAGTGAGGACACTGTTTGCCACATGGATGAGAAACTGCGACAAAAGCTTTTTGAGTGACACTGTATATCATGAAAAAGCGGGTTGGCTATGATTTGATGATTACAGTGGCCTCAAAAATGCCCAACTTAGCCCTGACAATTCCAAGATTCTTGTTTTGATTTTAGATGACAGAATGCAACCTGGGCCTTAGCCTCAGTGATAAACAGAGCAAGTATTAAAACGTGAGAGTTTTTGACTGTTAGCCAGCAAGCTAAGTTAAGTTCAGTTTCTCGCTCTAGGCAGTCAAAACCAGTTCTGAAAGTTTTAATGCTCCAGATATAGCTTGCAGTTTCTGTTTGTGACCCTGCCTTTGCTTGCGGCAAAACTCTACATCTACAGTAACCGACTTTGCCGCATGTTATCATTACAGGTGTATCATGAATTGTTAAAATGCAAGGAGAACCAAATATACCTCAATAGGTAATCTGGCTCCAACAACTTCAAGCCTTGTCTGACCATATGGCACTTCAAGCAAACTGTGTCACAATCAATCACCTTGACAAGAGCAATTTGAGAAATGCCAGACTTTTACAGCTTTGAGGCAGTCGACATGGACTCGCTGTGTGTTATCGACAGCTTGAGGAGAGCGGAGAGAGAGGCAGCTCTCGCTACCACACCATAGAAATGACTTAAGGGTGTGGCAGGAGGGTGTCGTGGAAGCCAAAGCAACTGCACACAGTGAAATTTGGATTTCAAGCCCGGTTCTTCAAAGCACTATGTCTGGTCTGGACTTTTAACCCTCTTCTGTTGCCCCTGCCCTGTCCATGACTCGAACAAATGAATCGGATCAAATGCAAAACATATTATGCAATGGTTTTAGTATGAGCGACACCTGGTAGGATACTGTTAGATTAGAAACTGAAGTAAGCCAGGCAAAAAAGGAATCCCTTGCCTTTAAGGCAGATAAAATGCGTCTTTCTCTCTGAATGTGCTGAGAAGTCTTAGCTCTCCCTCTCTATGCCTCAAACCTGGTTTCAATTAGCTTGTCTTTCCAAACCACTACATTCCATTACCCCCCTCTCCCCAGCCCTGTCCTCCCCCACACCTCCCCACACACACTGACTAACTCACTCTACGCCTCTCTCTACTCCTTGCTCCCTCCCTCTCCTCTTTCTCCCCGTTTCTCCTCCCCTGCACACCCTGGCCAGGAGCCCAGGTTAAGAGACCCAAGGTAACAAAAAGAGAGCAGAGAATGTTCACTCTACCAAAAGACTTTAAAAAGTCTGTTATAGAAAATAGCACATGCTTAAGTATAAAGCAGCAATGTAGTGGTAGTTTCTCACTCGCTCTTCCTTAACGGTCTGGAGGAGGAGGCAAAGTTTGTCCAGGAATTACTCTAGATCTGGGGCTTACAGCTTTTTCATGTCAAAAACCCACAGACAGATCCATGTTAGCCCACAGACTCCCACTTGAAAACTCTGCATCAGAAGTAACCCCACCTGATAGGAGTTTCGTCATCAATTATGAATTAGCTGAGAGTTGGGGATGAGGGGACAACTGTAATCAAAACAGCCACCCTTACACATTCTGTTATTGTGGGAACATTAAATTAAATTTAATCAAATGTAACTGTTCTTCACTTTGCTAGGGACTCGCTAGACACTCAAAGAAGGAACTCAGGAGGTCCACAGACCACAGTTTGGGAAGCACTGCTAGAGATGATTACAGCCTGTGAAAAGAAGTTTTTTTCCTCCCTCCCTTGGGTGTGCCTCTCTGGGAGGAGACAGAGGCATAGGGGAAGGGGTGGGGGTGAAAGGAGGTGAAGAAGTGGAATCCACACCCAAGCCTGTCGCTGCATGCTCTCACATTTTACAGAAGTACCTTTACAATTTAAACTCCCTAAGGTGTGACAAAGGGTGTTGGGTAGATAAGGGCTCTAACTATGTGATAGCATCAGCCATAAGAGCTTGTATTTTCCTCCTTTTATCTCTCCGTCACTGCGCAGCTACAACTCCTGTGAGTGAGCAGTCCACGTTGCACTCACACACAACTCACTACCAGAGTAAAAAAATGCTTTGTAAGCCCAAATTCCATGTCCAAAGACTCTATCAAGCACAAAAAGTAAATGTTTTCAATACAGAGTAGAGAAATTAAACTCTGAGCCTCATGCGCCACGTACGGCAACTTCTGTGCGCAGTTAAAAAGAGAAGCAAAGTGCGCAACTCAAATCCAAGGCGTCTCCATTCACGTTGTGGCTGTGGGTACACACCCACTTCTCTGCTCCTGCTCTAACTTCCAAAAAAAAAAAAAAAAAAAAAAAAAAAAAAAAACACTTCGGACCATAAGCACACTTGAAAACCATTACCACGTTCCAACTTACTCTGAGGAGAAGTAATCCTATGATAATTTTCAAAGGCTACTATACAAGTACCACAGCAAAACTAATTCCTTACAGCAACAGAGGAATACCACAGGATACCACAGAAAACAAAGTCATTCTAAACTCATTGCCTAAGGACATATCATAAGAGTATTAGAGTAATAAAAACCTTCTTTTTCCTGTTGTGCAACTTTTTCCAGTCAACAAACTTTTGCCAAGTTATCCAAAGTTAATCTATTGTGCAAGACTACTAAATCAATGGCCAGCAATGCAGTTCAGGGGAAAAGTTTAGTAACATTCACTTAATACAGCACTACTTTAATTTAAAACAAAACAAAACAAAACAAAACAAAACAAAACAAAACAAACAAAACAAAAAAAAAAAAACGCATGCCTTACCTTTGCGCAGTCGTTGCGCCCAAGAAGTCTCACACCAGCTTGAGCATCCTTGGAAAGTTGTCCTCACCCCCTGTACCCCAGCCCAGGAAAAGAGCTTTTCTCCCAGTCACAACTTTGCAGTCTAAAATGATTCTCTCACTCTTTTCCTATTTTTCTATCAACCAAGTTTCCAGGGCGTTTTCTCCCCGCTCTCCCTCCCTCCTCTGCTCTGAATGCTTTTCACTTGCGTTTTTTTTTCTGCTCTCTTTCTGTGTGGCTGCTCCTCCGGGCTGAGCAGAGTGGTTGGACAGGGAGTTGGGTAGGGCTGCTGGGTTGCAGAAGGAGGGGAGGGGACCGGTGCGAGGGAGTGGTCCCAGCAGCCACGGAGCCCACCCACCGCTTCTCATAAAGAGCTCCAAAGACATGCAACAGGAGGAATCAGCCATACTATACTTCAGCAAAGTTTACAAAACTTTTTTGAGGACTGTCCCACTCAGTAAGAGGTCCTGTTACTCTGCTGATACTCAGTTTTGTTCTGTGGAGCCTTAACAGGACTAAATGAGCACAAAATTCCCTTTAACTCTTTTGAAAATGTTTCAATGTTTGGCCTGGGAGGATGCATTTCTTTTCTTTTTTCTTTGCTTTCTTTGTTTTTGTTTGTTTTATTTTTGAAAAGCACAGCGTCATACCTGTAAAAATGGAAAGTAGCCTAAATTTTAAAATTTGGAATTAATAATAAGTAATAAAATCATAAAAAATGAAAATATACATTACACTGCAGTAAGATGTCAAAGTAATAAAAAAAAAGTAAGTAAAGTAAGTAAAAGTAAGTAAAGACAATGTAAAATTTAAAGTAAAAGTAAAAGCAGTGTAAGTATGTAAAGTTAAAAAGTAGCTCATTTAAAATGTACTGACAATAAGTTTGTCAGCCCTATGTGGACAATAACAAAGCTCAGATTAGATTAATTTAATTGGAAAATCTGTAGATGAAAGTAAAAATAAAATGAAATAAATAAAATGTACAAACAACAATATTCAGAATCAGAAATACTCTATTGATCCCCGAGGAGGAACTGGGTTAAGTTATGCCTCCAGGCCTCTCTGGTGACTGTCTGTTGACTGAAAACAGCTGCACACTAGGCCAAGTTATGACTGTCCTGTTTCTGGTGCATATGGAAAGCCTGCAGAAATAGTTTTTGCAATAGATGTGAATACATACTTTAAAAATAATTAAAAAAAAAAAAAAATTACAAATACACAATATCCAAAGCTACACATTTACCCACAAAATGTCACAGTCAGCTGCTGTTTTTTTTTTTTTTTTTGATAATGTTTTGGGGGCAACTGGAGCAAAGACCAATAACTGACAGGATATTCTGTGGCCAGTGTGATATATTATCAGACTCAAAATTACCAGCTTAAAGGGAGCATTAGTCCCATATGCTCTGCTACTGTGATCTTTTTAAATTTCTGCAGATATTTGGAGATCTTTTCTATCCATTATAATGATGAAAAAGAAAAAAACTGCAAGGTAACATTTGGACTCACTGGGGTTGTTGTATGGCAACTCACATACCTTGAACTAATGTTCCTGCAAAGGTAGCACTCTTAATTTCCTGGCCCCAAAAAAAGGCATCAGGGACACTGCAGTAAAAATCCAATATATTGTTTGAATTGTTTTTTCATGCCTTTTTCCTATCAAGTTAATATCCATTATTTAAAGCACATTTATTTCAATTTTGAGTGTTTTTTCCTTCCCATCTCAGAAAAGACTACAGCAAACAGAGTATACAGAAGCATAATTAAAGTACAACGATAAACCCAAATGCATAAAATCATATAATTTATATAATTGTCAGAGGAGGTGGAAGAGGAGGCTGTAATACCATGCAACGTGTTATTACAGCACTTACATTACTGCACATAAACTGACAGACACTTGTCATTAACAGAAGGACTCAGGAGTAGGTCCTTTACTTCACATAGTTATGGTTTAAAATGTATCAACAACAAAAGGCAAACTCTGCATCTGTATTTCAGATTTTTCTACACTGAAGTTTGAGTGTAGAATTAAGAGATTGCCGTTGTCTATACAAACCCTAACGCAGGGCTGAGTCAAACAAAGACAACTTGGGTGTTTCCTACAGTATTTCACTTCCAGATATTACAAAAAAAACAAAAAAAAAACAAGTTTGGGTTTCTAAACCATGTGCCATTTTTGTGTTTAGAAAATGCAAAACAGTGTAAATCACTGGATCATTTGATGTGAATGTTAAGTTTGTGCGTGTGTTTTAATGTGTTGGAGAAACATGAGAAGTGATGACACAAGTCAGTGAGACAGAGTCATGCGGGCTGCTGTCTTAGACAAGCTCAGCCTGGGATTACCAGTAATATGGGATCAGCAAATGGAGCCTTACAGGTTTAAGGATGGAAATGTCTGAGTTCAGTCATTTAAACATGACTTATGAGATGACTGATTTAGAATATACATATATATGTGCGTGTGTGCATGTCTTTGTAACCTTGTGCACATTGTGAAAGGGGATGTGCACGTCTGAGTGCATGTTAGTGGCTAACATAGTTCAATTTATGGCTTGTCCTTGAAACACCCCTCTTCCTCCTTGTTCACATGTCACACCCATGCTCAGCGAGGTGAAATAGCAAACAACAGACGAGGAGCCGAGCAAACACAGAGGAAGCTGCTGCGTGGCTTTGTGAGGAGAAGCTAAAAGGGAGTGGCACACACGCACAGTCACACGCGCACACTTGCATGTTACCACATTACACCACCGTGAGTCAAGAGATTTCTGATTTTGTTTTCTTTCAGAAACAGGGCGCAGCCCTGCCACAAAATAGAGGACCCACTGTGAGTGTGTGTGCGTGTGTCTTTGTCTCTGATTGTGTGTGTAGCTGTGCACATGGCAAGATAAAAGTAAAGGAGTTATGTATAAGATAAGCAAGAGCCTTAAAGGACTCAGTGTGAGGCAGAGTATCACATTACTCTTTGGACAGTAACAGTGTTTTAGTTAAACAATGCTTAAACACAATAAAAGGGTTAGTTATAAAGTGAGTATCACTCATTGTTTAAAACTATGCTGAGAATTGAGGCTGGATTGGATTACATCATTTTACTGACTCCAGAGATAATGATGATTGTCCATACATTGCCTTTGTAAACTGTAGTAACATTAGCCTCTTTTTAAAGTAACCTCCTGCTGCCTGCCTGTCTGCAGGTTTCACCGCCGGAGCTCCAGAGTGGTGTTGTTTCATCACCAAATACATGTGACCCTCACAATCCTCACTCAAAGTGTCCTGCTCCTGCATCTGTTTACTTTGCTTCATGGCTGTTTGCCACAGGTGTGGCTGTTGTTACCTTTGAAGAACAGTTTCAGCTTCAAGCAATCCCTGCCACCAGATGACTGTCATGTCTTGTGCATGTGTGCACAACAAGATGCCATTCAGTCTTTAGAGTGCTTTGCAACCTTTGTTTTTTTTTTTTTTCATATAGCAATACAGGAAGGAACACCATGTTGTTCCCCTGTTTCACTGTTTTACTGTATTTACCCCTTCTCAGGAACTCCTTCCCAGGCCCTCACATCCCCATTAAACATCTCAGTACCACTTTACAGTAAGAAGTGTTTATGAGGGGTTTATAAATAGGTTATTCATTGGGTTGTAAACACTTTATAAACTATTAATAAACAATTATAAATAAGTTATAACACAGTTTTCATCCATCTATGAAGGCTCACTATTTGGCAAGCTGAAGCTACCGCTGCACTGCATCTCTTCTGTCAAATCTCAGATCTTGCTAGTGGCTTAGTTTACTTTATCTTGACCCTCTACCAGTCAGCCATCCTCACTATCTGCATCAGTGTAAGAAAACTGTGTTATAACCTGTTTATCATTGTTTATTAATGATTTATAAAGTGTTTACAACCTACTTAATAAGCTAAACCATTCATGAACCCTTGTATGAGGGTAGGCTTATTGTAAAATGCTACCAACAGCTAGATTTGGTACTTCACAAATCCAACAGTCAGTCCTATCAACTAACAACAACAACAACTAACAGAGTGCTGCTTTGCATATTATTAATACCAGCTCCGTCAGTTGCTGTCAATGTATGCAGAGCTTTCCCACACCAGGGTTTTATTTTCCAAAAGACCACCTCAAAATGACTGCTTCTTGGTGGTTCTGTGTACACAGACAACAATTTGACAATTTAAAGGGTAACTAAGTGATTCACTGAAAACATTTTTTTTTTATGGCACAATTTTTTTTGACTGGCACAGATGATACTTCCTCTTTCTGTGAACAGAGCTCTGGTTATCAACCAGTGTGTCAGCAGGGGCTATTTTCATATCCACAGTTCGGTGCATTTTTAATGAGGGCAAGGTTTAGAGTTATATTTAAGCAGTTTAAAGGCATGGACCTTTTTTCATGGAATAAACGTACAAATATGTAATATTAATGATCAGAGATTACTTTTTAGGGTGTTAATAAATGGCTGGAGGGGGACTTTAATGATGCATTTTATTGCTTCTTAATGTCTCTTATTAAAACCAAAGACAGTCACAGGTTAAGAGTTAAGAGAAGCTGATGAGTTAGAGAAGGACAAAGATGTCCCTACTATTTTGTACATTCAGCGTGTGCTCTCACAATGTGCCTATCACTGCTCTGTGGAAAGTCACTGTAGTTCAATACAAGGATATGTGGGAATGGGTGTGTTTCCTGGTGCTAGGTGTGTCAGCCAGTGTGAACCAGCACAAATACCTTGGCCTGGACTCACGGTGAGTCACGGCCCATGACTACAATGCAAACAGAGCAGCCCAGACTGCAGAGCAGAAGAAAATCAGAGGATTAGATGGGGACAGATAGTTGAATGTGTTAGTGGGCGTGTGCTTGTGTGTGTGCGCATTTGTGTGCATGTGCTTGTTTGCGTCTATGTGTATGATTAATGTCTCCCACAGGATAAAGGCAGTCACATGGCAACGGCCTGAGAGATACTGCAGATTGTGATCAGATTAGACCAAAGTGACACCCCACCTGGAACAAATGGCCATTTAAATACTAGCAGTTTCTTTGACCGTTTGTGCGGCTCTGCCCATAGGTGTGAGTGCCAGATGTGGGGGTGTTGCACTCTTATGCAATTGTGTAACACAGGTTTGGTCAGTCACAGAGGACTCGATTTTCTGATTTCAAACAAGAGCAACTTTCAAGATGTTTTAAAAGGCGAGTAAAGGTTAGGATGGGATCAACAAGACGTACGTTCCTTTATTAGACTTTTAAAATGTCACAATTAGCAACTGAAATGCTTTGCCATTCAGACAGTAGTGTGCTTGGCAAATGGCCTGCCTCTGTGAGTCATCGAAATCATTTACTAGAGCATGAGACATAATAGAAGGGTTTCATTGCAAAACACCATTTATCCTTTTTAGAATGTCACTTGATAGTTGCTGCTTTTTTTTTTTAACTGACATGATCACTTCCTCTAAAGTATTGCTATTTTGCTAGTAAAGTAAATCACAATAATTTTAGTAGTATTCAATGGTGACATTTATTCTCGTGCTTTTCTTCAGGGCAGATTTCACAGTTTTCACAATTTTTGCCACAATTTTCAAATGGTGTTGCAATATCAAGTACTTCAGTGAGTGATTTGTTTATTTATTTATTTATCATCTCTGTTGCGGAATTATTAGTAAGGAGTGAACTATGCTGTGACTTAGTCAATGCTCAAAGCATCTTGCTTTCCCTGAAACTGGGCTTGTTTTTGCTGTTTCTGTGGTTGCTTGCAAATGTCAATACATTTAAAATGGTTGTGTTTGGGAGTCCACTTTGCATCTGGAGTGAGCTGCTGAAATGCTGCCCTCCTGCAAAACAGACACTGTGTGCAAATAAAACTGTAAGATCTTTGTTTTTTTTTGTTTTTTTAATACAAAGATTGTTTATTGTCGTCATTGAGTCAAGTGCTTCATCACCCAGTGCTGAAGATAAACATTGTCAGAGACAGTGCCAGAGTCCAAAAATGTCCAAGAATGTCCGCTATGGACTCATCTAAATTTCTCCCTGAATGAAAGCACTATTGTTGAAGATCATCACAAAGGCTGGAGAACACAAACAGCACTAAGACGGGGCTATTGTGTGCTCCTTAGAAAAAAGAGTTTGTCATAATCATCAGAGAGGTGGATTTTAAACCTGAATCACTCTCCAGAAATTGTACATCAGCTTTTCAGATTATTGTGATTTCTCAGTTGCTGAACTCCAAATTACCGCGGCTGTGAAGGAGTGGAAACTCCAGGAGCGATGCCGATGCACACGGAACCTAACAGTGAGGTTCTTTTCCTCCAGAACCCACTCTGCCTCTTATCACCACTGTCAGGCGAAACCTCATTATCTCCGAAATGTCAGCTTTTCAGAGGCTGAGAGAAACAGACTGGTATTTAGAGCTTGGCCATTGTGGATTTTTCAGTTTAGCAAATGAGTTTGGAAAGGAAAACACTGCAGGATTTTTTTTTATAACCCATCCAGAATCATTAAGAAAATCAGCAAAATTGGATTTACAAAGGTTTCATCTGACAGCAACAATATCAAGAATAACAAATATCTTGCACCACGGGATTACAGTTAAGGCAGTAATGGTTTAGAGTTAAAATACTTTTTTCAGTCTAATAGTCAGTGCAGATGACTCTAATAAGCTTTGTGAGAATTGATAGATATTATAATTTTTAAGGAAAAAAGTAGCGCATAATGATGGTGATGATAAACAACTGGATTTGTTAAGAGCTGCAAATGAAAGACTCATAATTTTCAGTCTCTGTTCATAATTTTCTCTATTTATAAAAAATCATCACTGTAGTTTACATCTTAGAATTTTTTGGTTTACAACCAAAATCTCTTTGGCTTTGCGTTTTGCTTGAGACTGCTGTGCACTTTGTTCTTCCGATATTTATGGTTTAAATCACTGTGATTCTTTAAAACTTTAACATTTTTGTCTGTTGTCAGCATTAAATTACTTTGGTGGTAACTTCGTAAGAGGGAAGAGAGCGAAAAAAAAAAAAATCAGATGCTGCCATTTACTTAAAAGAAACCCATTTTAAAATATTAGTGGAAAATAACAACCAGTTTTATGCTTTTTCTTCTTTCCTTTATTTGCCCAAACTGAGGCCTGAGGGGCTTTGAGGAGCCCAGAAAAATAAAATCATTTCCCTTGTTTTGTAAATATGAAAGCTAAGGAATGGCATCATCCTTGTGATGAGATTTTTTTTAATCTAATCAGTGCTTTTAACTGGATTACCTTTATCTTCTTGGTAATGTGATTCAACTATGGAGCTTAGATAAAACCTTAGCAATAACTCTCCCATTCACAATGTCAACAATCCACCGATTATGTCATTTATATATAAAGCCATATATTATATCATATTGTGTAATGCATATCTGTAACTTGGTTATTAAATGCAGTACATGTGGCAGGCTTGGCATGTTGCCATATATTTGATTTCAAGTTTGACAAACTGCTGCTACTGTTGGAGTCGGCAGACCACGAGTAAAGACTTTTCAAAGAAAAGTGGAGTCAAAGTAACCATAAACCAACCGAGATGAGTGTCCATGGATATAAAAGATTACAATGACAAAGAAATCACAGTCAGCTAATGACAGTGTTCAATACTCAAGATACAATATCTTGCAACACACAGATCACCACCCTTCATATTTGCCATCACCATAGTAACTTATCATTGGTAAGCTTTTTGGAATTCCCCACACAGCGCACACCCGCATACACACACACAAACACACACACATACGCACACAGATGATTCAGAAAGGCAGGCTGCTCCTTTGGTAGAGAGAAGAATGTAAGGGAAAAAGGGGAATGAGAGACAGATTGAATTGTGGTTTCCACTGCGAGTTGTGAGTCACGAACACGAGGGAGGGACAGAGAGAGAAAAAAAAGAAAAAGAAAAAAGGACTATTCTGGGATGGCTGCCATGGCAACATAATAAGCAAAGGGGGCAGGTTCTCGCTGGCTTGTCACCATAGCAATGCCCTATGTGTGTATAGATAAATATCACATGCCACAAAGCAGTTTGTAATATAGTAACAAACTATCCTGCGCAACTTTTTACACACAACTTTTGATCCCTCTCTAGCAGGAGCTTTCCTGTCTTTTTTGATACCGGCTTAATGAGTGTAAACTCCAGACTCATCTGAAGACAGACCAGGGGAGTAGCCCCTTTGACAGGTTCAGTCTTGCAGCTGCTATACTGTGCAGTCAGGGTAATTAAGCAAACTTAAGACTTTGCTTCAGGTGCAGTACAGTCGCCCCACCTCTAATTTCAACATCTCACCCAGAGAGGTGCAATAGTGTCTTTGTTCTGCCACATTCATGAACAAACGTGTTAACTGCATATCTGATTAGCCTGCTACCGCATAGTGTGTCATCAACACATGAAACTGTACATATGAGATTTCTCAGTTGGGCCTGCCCACAGCTGACTGTTCACTGATTTGAGCTATTGATCCAGAGGAGAGATAAGGGGTTTTGCAACAGTTTCTCCTCCCTTTAGCCCACCTCTCATCTAATCTGCCTCAACACAAGCAGAAATCTTCCCAAGCTCCACATTCCAGTCATAGCTGTAAGTGTTCCAACAGTCCAACCCTTTCAGGATGGAAACCAAAAGCAAGTCAACACACGAAACAGCTATCAATCCTTCGTAATGTGTGGTTAGGGTACCTAGCTGCTGAGAGAGATCCACCAGGTTTAACCGCCTCTGACGTAACTGAACGTTACAAGGAGTCACCCACTTCCATGCCTGAAATGAGTTAAGACAGGCATCAGTTTATTAACTGTGCTTTTTTCAGCTGGTATATCCGCAAGGTTAACAGAGAGAGAAAATTGTTACAAGACAGGCATCAGTTGAAAGAAAATTAATTATGGAAGTAATACAACTTATTGTAACCTGCAGGCAGTTGGAAAATAGGTTCAGTGAACACACCCAAATAACAAACAGGTTGCAGGATTATTGCAGGTGAAAATTTCTAACCTAATTCTTGTTTACTGCTGATGAAACAAATAGATGCAATGTTTATCTCACTGAAATTAAATTGTCTTCTGTCAAACAACTTTTTAAAGAAAAAACAAGTCTCTTGACTCATCAGTCAATGTATCAGTCAATTTATCCATTTATACAAAACTTGATAACTTTAACTCCTAAGTGGTCCACCAACAGACAGATAGCCCAAGAGAGAGTGAATAATCAAATCCTTTTACTGAACTCTAAAAGATTAGTTTCATCCTATTCTGTATTTTCCATAACACTGGTCAATATTTCTTCACTTGGTAGTCATGGTAGTGTGTATTGTAGTTTTGCCTTAGTTTGACAACATCACTTCCCAATGCCCCACCTCCAGATTCTGGTAATATGAGCCAGCAGCAGCTCTGGGGTTTCATGTCCAAAAGTGCAGGGGCTGTCTGTTTTCCCTCTGCTGTACCTCTACTCTCTCTTCTCCCTTGTCTCACGCACTTCTTCCTCCGCCCTCACACTGGCGAGCTCTGTTGCAAGGCAACACGAGCCAGGCAAGCAATAACTAATAAATAATCAGTGCTCTAAACACTGAGTCTCTCATTGCGAGCTAAAGAAGGTTACCCTGAGGCATTGTTGTGTGGCTGCGCCTGCCCGGATCCTGCACCAGACCAGCTCGTCTTTCCCTGCCCTCTGCAGCTATTTCCCCTCAGCACGCTCACCTTTGACCTCCCTCATTCCATTCCAGTGCTGAATTACTATGCTGCGTTTTAGTGCCGTGGAGAAATGCATAGCCCACACCCCTTTAAGTGTACATATGGGGAGAAACGCCCCACACCCCAGAAAAGATAGTAAGAGGCGTTACGATCCAAAGGTTACATTCTTGTTTAAGACCCACAAATACACTTGGCTCTGCATGGACGTGCATTTCAGCTTTTGCACAAACATAAAACCACTCTTAAAATTGTGGCTCACTGAGTATTTACTGCCTTTGATTAAATTGTGGCTTCATATTCACGTGACTGTACCTTAAAGACAAAGAGCCGACCCCTCTGGGGTGAAGTTGGCCTTTAGTGCTGAGTAAGGATCCGGCTCCCTGCCCCCCATTCCAAGTCTAAACATTAGTGTGTGTATGTGAGCGGGGTTGTAAACCTGTCCCCAGACCAGCGTCTAGAGGAGACTTCATAAAACTCGGAGGGTGGGACTATGTGGTGGCCGAGTGTTGTTACTATCAGCCTAAAGCCATCCCTCTAACCGAATAACAATACTGACACACTCTTGTATTGGCCGTTAAGCCCAGACAGCCGAGCAGAGCCATAAACATGTCAGAAGTGGGGGAAAACTCCTATTTAAGGACTCAGTGACCACAGCTACATCCTAAAAAAAATGGGCACGACCTACTGTGTAATTATAACTCACTCTGTCTAGAATCGGCGCAGCCTGATATAGACCAACCTCCATATTGATAGAAATTTATTGAGGCTCATCCAAAGTTATATTTCTTTGGTGTTACTTCTTCACCTCCCTGTCCCGAGCCCTCCAGTGCCTCACTCCTTTCCAGATGTGTGTCTTACACCACCAGATGCTCAGCACATGCATACCACGCTTAAAGCTCCTACAGGGGGCTGACAGCCACACAGGGACCCAGTGTAGTGAAACAATGCAGCCTCTCTCTGTGTTCCTCCCTCACCGGCCGCTCCTCGCTCCAACTGCTTTTAAGAAAAATCCCCCCGTTGCGCTTACACACACACACACACACACACACACACACACACAAAAACATCCAGAGAGTGAGAGAGGAAGAGAGAGGAAAGGGAGAGAGGAAGGAAAAAGTAATAGTGAGTGTGGGGCCAAGAACGAAATAAAGACCTGGGGGAGAAAGGTTGGCAGTGCTGGGAGAGAAAATGTTGCTGTTGGCGTGGGACTGTGTATTGTTCTTGTGGCTTGCTTTAATTTAGGTTTTTAACTCTGAAGTTACTACACAAACCGAAGGCAGGATTGTGTTAAACTCACTGGTATCGACTGCTGGAGGGCTTTTAACCTCGTGTGTGCTTGCTCTGTTCAGATTAATGTCATGCAACTTTTTGATTGCATGATGACGGGGTGGGGGGGCGGGCGGGGGGGGGGGGGGGGGGGGGGGGGGGGGCTTTCATAACACCGCTCCTTCAGCAACCGAAGGGTTAGCTATCAGCAGTGTTGTAACTGCTGAGTTGATGTGGGTGAAGCTGCAGCTATTTGCTCAAGTTACAGCCCTCTTCCACCACGATCCACAGGATGGGTGAGTCATGTGTTCAAGGACTCTGGCGCTTCACTGTTGTGGGAACATTTCCATTTTCTGATTTTCATGAGACCACAGAACAAACTAAAATGGCCGCCCCGACTCAACATTATGGTGGAAGAATGGTTGTGCCAAAATTTTCTCAAAATCACGTGTAGTGTAGTGCACTTGGAAAAAATGACACATCTGACTCACCCTTGGATGAAATTCCTTTCTTGTGCATCTTTCAACTGTGTGTGCAAATGCTTGAGAGAGAGAGAGAGAGGGAGAGAGAGGGAGAGAGAGGGAGAGAGAGGAAGGCAAAGATCCACCATGGAACTTAAATAAATCTTTAAAATATACCAAATAAAACATTTATTGATTTACTGATTAAACTGTGGTTGACTACACGTGGTGGTATTGTCTTATCCTTTTCTGGACATATCAAGCCTGACATCCAGACATGCTTAAATTCATCATAATTCATAATAACGGACGGGCCAGGTGCCTTATGTACACAGCAGTTATATACAGTGCACAGTCAGGTACTGAACAAAGGAATCGGGCATGGCGGAAATAAATGAATAAGCCTGTCTGGCAGGTGTGAGTTCAAAAACAGAAGTGCAATTTCTCTTATGACTGGGTGTGTCCCCACTAAATCCTTATATTCTCACTCTTCACGGTCCACCTTAAAATGTGCCACGCAAAGACAACAGCCATTCGCCTCAGGGACATTTCCCTCAAACAAATCCTTCATACAAAAGAAGGAAATCATCACAGAATTTTTTTTCATCCTTACTCATGAAGACTGAGCAGCTCAGCACATTCACAGATGTGGTGACCCCCCTCTAACTATCCAAACTGTTGTCTACTTAGCTTTAGTGTTAGTGAGCTCTGCTGCACAGCAAGTCGTTTCCCAAACACGGCATGTCAGAGTTTGAACGAGGTGTGGTCAAACCACATAAAAGATTTATTCTTACAAAAGGGCTTGTCAGCGCTTGATGATTATTCATCCCCAAATATTTGCCAACTTATTAACGTATTCAAAGAATTTGATACCGAAGGTGAAAAGGTAGAACTACTGTTCTCTTGCTAAAATTTCAGCAAGGAAATACAACAGAGCAGAAACATAACAACATAAACTAAAAACTAAGATCTCTTTGAGTGAAAGTAAGTTAGCTCTTCAACATGTACACAGTAAGTTACTTTTTAGAAAAGAGAACATTGTTTCATGTGATCTGTACTACACATGATGGGAGGACAGACTTCAAATTAGATTACGTTAATTGGAAAAATAGAAATTACAAAATTTTGTTGACAAAGTAATGCCAGATTACTGCTCTCGTCTTCACTGATTGTGGATGTTTCCAGTTGGCCAGTTTGTGATGTTTATTCTATGTAATGGTTTTAAAATGTAGCAAAATATCACTACTAACACTACTTCATCACTTCATCACAGATGTGCTTCAAATTACCGACTTTAAAAATACTCAGAAGACACAAAGAACACATTTACTGGAACTGGGGCAAATGTAATTAGTCATTTCCATCCTTATCTTAAAAATATCAGTTTGCAGGTAAATCTGATGAACATTAAATTAATTTTGAAGATGTTTTTTGTCTACAAAAAAAAACAAACATTTAATTTAGCATCAGTGCTCTTAAGGCTCACTATTTCTTCAAGTCTGTTTCAGAGCACTAATATTCTGATATATAAGCTTGCAAATGTGTTGAATGTGGTTTGTTGGAGGTGTTGCCAAAATAAAGATTTAAAATATTAAAGCAATAACCTGCAAGCAAAATATGACTAATTTGTGTGTAAGAGTGCTGGTATTTTTGAGTTTGATCAGAAGTTTTGTTTTCCAAATTGAGCTTACTAACACTGCTGCTTACTAATTTATTAACTGCCCATTGGAGAATATATTAGTACCAACTTGACTATCACAATTCATTACAGTAAACTACTCACTTTCTATTCAAAACTAGAAATTTTATGGAAATGACTCCTAGCCTGATGCATGCAAACTTTCACTTTTAGTGGCATGTTCAGCCTGTTCTTTAAGACCCAGCAGGCTTCCCCTACATGTACAGATACATGTAATACAACATAAAGTAAAAACTAAGATCTCGTTTGTCTACTTTTCATTTGACTTGGAGTTAAAAAACCCGCAGAGCTGAACCTAGTAATTTTCTTTTTCCTCTACTCAGCACAAGCCTTGAGGTCTTCTAAAATAAGGACTTTGATGCCCTCTGCAGGCATAAGCAAATATTACATCACTGAACCCTCTTCCAGATATACCAAGAGCCCTGTGTTGCTGACATTTGGCAGTTGCTTACATTTTCACAGATTAACGACTAGAAGACTACACCATTATCCAACTCAGGATCTGTGATGTTCAAGATTTATATTTATATTTCATATATCTAGAAGTGGGATGCAAAGGACCTGTTGAAAACACATTAAAATGGGCTGATAGCCTACAGAGAAAAATAAGGTTGAGTCACATCTGTTTGGGTTATGTTTATTGTTCACAGCACACCACATTAGGCTATTATGTACTCACCATTAACTTTCCATTTACCATTACTGTATTTGCTTTTTCTGGGTCCAGCTGACTGATAAGAACAGGACATGGAGTGGGTATGCAGATGGGACAATTCAAAACAGTAAACCCTTCAACACATTAAACTGAAGTCATACAGCACACAAACCAAATCCCAGTGATGGCATTGTGGAAAATGTTTTATTTCTCAACTCAAAAAAGAAAAACACTTGGGGGGGCCATAGTGACAAAATCCACTCTTGACCTGAAACACTGTCATTCCAAGTCATTCTTGCAGTTAAGTAAAGTACATGGTGGCTGAAAGTCTGTAGTTTAGGTGCTGATGGATAGCAGAGGCGCAGAGTGCTTTTTTGTTCAGACTGTCCCACTGTCCTCTCACTTGAAGATCTTGCCCTGGTTGAAGGGTTTGCCCACATGCTTGAACTCTCCCTCCCAGGAGAAGTACTCCTTCACCATGGTCTTGCACTCCTCGCTGTTTGGGTCCATCTTCCGCCAGTCGTATGACTCATAGTCGATCTGCCAGTCTTCACTCAGCTAGGGAGGTAAAAAAAAAAAAACGTATTAGCTGCGTGAGAATCAGCTTTAAGCTAATTAAGCTCCATCTATGACACCTCCAATTGTAACATGACAATTTACCCATTAAAAACAAAATCAAAATCAAACCCTATTGCTTTAGGCTGTATCAAGCAGGCATGGCTCATCAACTACATTTGTCCACAAGGGCCAAAATCCTTCTAAGTAATACTGCAGGGCCAGACTTTCAAACACGTAAATTTATTAAGACCTAACTGGCCTATTATCGCCCAATGGCTTCACTTTCTTACAAAACTGTTATTTTAATTAGTCTCTCAGTGTGAACAAACTCCTGAAAAAACATAGGAAATTAATAATAACTAGATACTTAACTAGGAAATGCTCTCAGTAGAGCGCAGACCTCCGCCAAGAAGGCAGTTCACTGAGGAGTGATGGTTCAACTTTGTAATTCCGGAAAGGAAATTGCAGAATACAATCCTGATTGGCCAGAATTATTCATCAACTTTCATCGGTTTTGACGCTATTATACAGTGTCCTCATTGGTGGAAGCGTCCCCCTGCTTGCACGAAGACATGGCACAAGCCACATTCCATTCATAAAAGACAGGAACTGGTTTCAGCCTCATCTGTCCTGGACTGCTGCTATTCAGTGACAACCAGCCAATCAGACGCAGCTTTGTTAGTGAGGTAGGCTTGACTCCTGCATCAGGTTATGTAGGTTGTTTGCTGGTAACTATGCTGACACGAATGTCTTTAGAACCCACGGGTTGAAAGCACATATTTGGGGACAAGTCTTTCCTAATAAAATTGTTTCCATTGATTGTTTTTGGTGTTGCTTCAATATAGCAAGGAAAAAAAATTACTAGATATCGTAAATACGAGAATGCATTTTTCCCCCTCACATTTTCTGACTTCATTAATATTCTGTGAGGCTTTGGCGGGCCAGATGTGGCCCACAGGGCACCAGTTAGCAATCACTGAAGTAAGGAACACTTTGTGTATCATTGACCATAGAGATATAATTTGAAAAACATGACCTGACATTCATTACCAATTTTATTAGTGACATTTTCAATTCAATATTGAGTGTGGTTGTGGCTCATCTGAACTTGGCTCAGTTAGACCTTAGGTTGCCCTCACATGAACCCAGGCGAGGGAAGATGACAGGGCTTTAGAAATTTGTGCGCAAAGGCATAATTAGTTCAGGACATCTCATGAAGTGTGTCTGCTCTTGCAGAGACTTACAGTAAAAGCCAGGTCCTGGCCTCTGAAGATCCAGATCCCAGAGATGCAGCTGTCGTTGTTAGTGCCAAACAGGATGACGCTAGCAAAGGCATTCTTTCGGAGCTTGTCCAGACGCTGGAACATGCCTGTAAAGAGCAAGAGAGAGTTTAAAACCACCATGAAATTAACTTGCATGACTTTAACCAGAATCCTTAGTGGTGACCTCATGTTGCCCTAGCAGGCATAAATAAAAAAAATTATTAAAAACACAACTTTTTGAATGTGGCCTGTCCAACTATCCCATCAAATAAAACCATTTTCCTCCCTAACTGATTTTCAATTAGCCTACCCTTGAATGATCCCTACCCACCATCCTCTTTTCATAGAAAATACATAAAACCTCAAAACAAAGAGCGCCATTTCATTATGTTTGAGACAGTGTGATTTAAACTACTACCGAAAACACAAAGACGCATTACAAACGCTAACAGCAGTTTTAGTTTAGTTTCATTTAAAGTTGTAAGAAAAGCCTTACTACCACAGACTAATCAGCAAGGTCGTTCTTAACCATTATCTCCATCTTAATTTTCCATTAAATTTAGAACGCCTCTCACTCAGTGTTTGAGGAAGATATTTCCATTTAACTGCTTTCAACTAGTGAATGACTGAACTTGCATGAGCAGCCATGCCCAGCTTTTTCATTAGACTGTCTGTGAAAAGGTTTGATAATAAATTGAACATCACGCAAGATTCCTATTGATCACTTGTCACTTTGTCACTTCTCATGACAAAAGGTTAGGTCACTGGCAAGCCAATGCCAGCGAAACACTGCAACCATGTTTAATTTTAACAATCCAACTTATAAAGTTATTGCTTTCATACTGTCACTCAGGAGATTGAACCAGATAAGATGAAAAATCCGCTAAGGAACTGGTTAACTGATATTTTAAAAATAAATAAATAAATAAAAAATACATTAGTCAGCCCACATGAAATAAAAACCTGGTGCCCATGGTAGTTAACGTAAGACCATTTAAGAATGAATACATCTGACTAATACAAAAATATTTTGAATATGTAAAACCACAAAATGTGAAATTACAGGTTCTCACCTGTGATGAGGTTGCAGCTCATGAAGGTTGCAGCAAGCTCGTTGGAGTATTTGTACTGGCTGTACCAGATGGAGTAGCCCTCGGTATCAAAGTGCTCCCAGAAGTGGGGTATGGCTACAGTCAGAGTGTCCTCGTTGGAGTACTTCCTTTTGAACTCGTCCATGACAAATGTGCTAGAACAAGGGGAGACACGATATCACAACAGGCATGTGCTGGGAGGCTTATGTAGAGCAGAGAATGACGTGGAATTACCCAGAATAGTGCTCAACATTCAGCTACAAAAAGGCTACCTTGATGGCTGAGCTCTACTTTAATTCTCATTTTGGCTAATTTCCTCACAATACTAACTCACGTTGCTTGCTGTTAGCTGTCAGCCACCATAAACATCAAGGTCTACAAGACCACACCACGAGTTTGAAAATCAGTTTTGGTCAACAAGGGCCCTCTTTGAAGTGCTTCAGCCAATTTGAACCGACTCTTTCAAAATAATTGACCACCCTGAAGTCAACTGTACTGCTTGAGGCTAGGTGTTGTGTAATATGTACCCATAGCATGAACCAGCCTTTTTCTCACTAAAACAGAGATGGCTGGGATGAATATGGACTCTAGTCTCTCTTCCCCTGTCAGATTAAGACTCAATGCCATGACTGGACACCGCCTTGCCCAATGACAGGGGACTGTCCTCCACATTCCCACATATCACGGGGAGGTGGAAGATTTGCTGGGTAAGGCCTGGGCCCTGGCTTCCAAAAGAGTTCAATATCCAAGAAAAAGGACAAGGACAAGAAACACCCTTGGGTTACACAGGCCATTCATGGTCATGTCCTTTTACCTCTTTGGCAGGTGTGCGAAGGGGTCCTTGGCCTTAGGCTCAGCGGCCAAAGCAGCCTCACACTCGTCCATCTCCTCAGCGGCAGGGGCAGCAGCAGGCTTCTTCTCTTCCTTCTTCTTTTCCTTCTTCTCCTGGGGCTTGGCTGCTTCTTTTCCTCCCTTCTCTTTCTTCTGAGGAGTCTCTTTCTTGGGCTGCATCTCTGCAAATTTCTTAGCTGAAGGAACAAGGGAAAAAAAGACATGCTTTCTGTCAAGATTTTGTTCACCTATGTTCAAAGGAACCTTGGAAATCAACCACAATCAGTAACTGAAAAATTTTCAACAACTGCAGCCAGAAAAAAAACAAACAAACAAAAAAAAAACTACATTTAAAGCCACAGCTGCAGTTTTATACTTTTTATATCTAACACTAAAGTTTTACAATCATGAAGAAATTAATTTTTGGTTAGTCAATAAAATGAAGTTTTAACTTGGGCCCTGTCTCCACCTGGTATTGAAATGTGTCGGTGATACAATCACAAGCTGACAGCTCTCAGTCCATTTGTTTACAACTGGCATTAAAACATGTCTCACCTGCCCACTTGTGATCGGATCTGACTTTCCTGCTCAATATGCAAATAAACACCTATCATTTACATTTATTTTTTATAAGCTGTGAGAGAAAGAGTGTGAGAGAGACTGCGTAAGTGGAGAGATATTGTCACATGAACAGTAAAACAGACGGTTACACCGTAGAATGAAATTCTTACTTTGCTAGGACTACTTTCACACAAAAAGTGGAAAAAAAGCATTTAACAGGTAGTAGGCATTCAATTAAAAAGGGGACATCCTTGCACACTCCAGTCTCATTTTAATGTGCTGTCAATTACTTAAGCCATATTTTACATTTTTACTAAATTACAGGCTTGACCCAGAAATGTGCAGGTGGGTGGGGACTGTCATATCTGACAGTGGTAGATAAGGTTTTATATATATATATATATATATATATATATATATATATATATATATATATATATATATATATACATATATAAAAATATATATACATATATAAAAATATATATACATATATATAAGGATATTGAAACAAGGGCACAGTCACACTGTCACCTGCAATATTTCTGTGGTATCTCTCACATTTGAGGTTAGAAAGAATGTTTAATCGTGCTGGGGCATAAACTTCAAGAAAGATGGCCGCCTCCAAATTTTATATGGAAGAAAACCCTGTATATTGTCAAAACATATTTAAGACTCCAATTTGCATTTGATCATCTGCTCAGCTGAACTGTCTGCTGGCGGAGCAGACAGTTCAGCTGAGCAGGGCAGAGTCAGGAAGGACATTCTGTCTATAGGAAAAGTGATGGCCTGGCCACTGTGAGAAGTGTTTGGCTGGACCAGACCTTAAGACAGAGAATGTCAAGTGAGTCGGCGGTCCTTCAGTGCATCCTGGGACACGTCTGTTTACACCTCTAATGCAATGAGACAAAAACGTTTCAGGCCATCTCCGAATGTGGCCTGGGCAATCGGCTCTCAAGACCCATGGGTGCCGTTTACACCTGTAGCTAAGGTGTCAGGCTTGTGATCAGATCATGCAGGATCGATAATGATGATACCATGTGGAAACAGGGTCTTAGTGTTCTGCCACACGTATTTGGATGTTCTACCTTAATCTTTAACGTACATTGTTTTTTGAGCTGAGTATGCAAGCACAAGGCTCTCCTGGTTGATGCGCATATCTATCTCCTCTCCAACTAGACATTGTGAATTGTGAATTTCCTGCGGGATGAATAAAGTATCTACCTACCTACCTTGTGTCTTGAATTCCATTAGTTATGTCCCTTTGCTACAAAAGCACAAGGGTTTTTTCACAAAATTTCATCAGTCCTGGCTTTAAGCCCTAATAAATACACATGAAATATTGCACAATTGTTCCATATCATGATGGCAGAACTTTGTAATGTGTATTTTTAATTTGTGCTTCAGATGATACACTCCATTAACCAGCACTGTGGTGAGCAAGTGCCATTCCTTGTTTATCTCCTTGCTAAAAAACTCACCATCAAACTGGGCCATCTTTTCACACAGCCTGACCTCCCCAAGGACAGCCTTGAACTGGGGCTGGTTGACGCAGGTGACAAACCAGCGGGTCACATTGGGATATGGCTGACGGAAAGAAGGCTCAAGGACCTTCAGAAGGAAACAAGCGTTAGGATCTTAAAATAAAGTAAAAAGGGACTAGACAGTTCTATCCAACTCCGGTCTCCTCATTTAATTATAGTTAGACAGATCTAGTTTTGCACTAAGAAGGTTATGTCAAACTGCTGGTCACGCTGTTGACACGTGGCACTCTCTCTCAGAAAGCATGTTTGTTAAACCACACTTGATAAGACTTGTTAGCACAGGCATGTTTGTTGAATTGTGATCTTTGCTGTGTCTATGTCAAACCTGTTTGTAGAGCCAGAGCATGGAGCAGACCACACTGATGTCAGCCAGGCTGACCCTCTCTCCCACCAGGAAGGTGCGGGTGTTCAGGTGCTGGTTCAGTACTGCCAGAACCTTCTTCACTTCCTCCTTGGCCTGCTCTGTGGCCTGGAAAGACATACATACACAAGAAAAACTACAATGGATTACACAACACATAAACTATAATATGAAAATCAATGCCCCAGTCATGCCAAAGCATAATAACTGGGCGTTGCACTCAGCAGAACTTTGAAAGCCCAGCTGAAACTGGCACCTGCTGTCCAACCAATCATTAAAGAAAACACTGAGCTACCCACCTGCTTGTTGAACTGCATGATTCCCAGAGTGGGGAAGACCCAAGCACTGGCAGGAGGGATGATCTCTGCATCAGCAAAGCTCACCCACTGCAGCACTTGTGCTGCGGCCTGGGGAGTGGCACCTCGCAGGGCATCATTGCTCACTGGGATATCCAGATAAAAAAAAAAAAAATATCATTAAATAGGCAAGCCTTCAAAGCTGGCGGGGCTCACTTGTCAATTTAGCGTTTCTACAGACTATGGGCGTAGCATAACTGCTGTATTTTTGTTGTGAGAAAACTACTTAGTAGCCAGTTTACTTCGATCTTATCTGTGCTATCACAGCATGGAATCAATAAAAAAAAACTTGACGCTGCCATCTAGCATTTCGGCAGCGCACATGCAGACCCAGCAACGCCAAACTAACACTCACGCTGTAGACAACTAAATAGCTATGGCAATACGGCAATGCAGAAACAGAAATCAACCTTAACAAACAATGAACTTCCTGACCCATGGAAATTTTGACAGATTACAACAACAAAATGAAGATGGACAAAGTACTGGTAGAATGGCTTTTTCCAAAGAGTGAAAAATACTGTAAGCACCTGACAGCAGCTCTAAGTGCACATAAGCCATCTATACATGACAGACATGATTAAGTCCCCACTGGGCAACTGCTGTGTTTTGCTACACAGGAACTACAGCAAACAAAGGGTTACATCAGGGGTCACCCATCATGTGCCATGGAGGGCCGAGAGGCTGCAGGTTTTCATTCCAACCAAGACCTCCACCAGATGACTTCACTGATCACCTCACCTTGTATCAGAAAGGAGGAGCTAATCAGTGAAATCACCTGGTGGAGGACTTGGTTGGAATGAAAACCTGCAGCCTCTCGGCCCTCCATGGCACATGATTGGTGACCCCTGGGTTACATCATACATAAACTGAAGTACTCGCAAAACACTGACCCAGTGGTGTTGACTTATTTGTTAAAGACCTTGGTTGACACGAATATACAGATCCCCTTTTTGAAAGACCATTCAATAAACACTACATTCAGGAACTTAGCTAATTCATTCATTATAGAAGTTAGGCAGAGAGACTTACAGTAGTGAGCAATGGCGTTACTCTCAAACAGACAGAAACCGTCATCTCCTTGGTAGGCAGGTACCTGCAGGGGAAGCAGTGGCGGTGTAAACGCACATGACTGCATATACACTCGCAGTTGATGATCACAGGTACTTCACAGTTACATGGGCACTCAAACCAGTTAAGGACTCACACCGTTTGAATTCTTCCACTAGAGTAAACATAACTGCTTTTTTACTTGACTTATTAACTGCGGTAACTGGTCAAGGGTTGTAATGAAATAACCCCCCCTCCCGCCCCCAAAATACAAATGAAACTGGTGCAATTAACATAATCCCCTTCAACAGCTTGGATATCATTTACACTGACCTTGCCCAGAGGGAAGTTGTTGAGGAAGGCAGGAGCACGGTTCGTCTGCCCGAAGGTGAAGGCAGGGGGGTTGCTGGCCACCTTAAGGCGAGCACCGCTGTACTGGGCTGCAATCTGAGCCTTGAAGGCTCGCCAGTTATCTGGGTACGTGTACAGAGTCTACACAGAGAAGGGAAATGACACTGGAGTTATTGAACAATATGAGCAGATTCAGTTCAGCTGAGAGTTGATCACGTCTCAACTGTGTGGCTGAAGAGGAACAATCTCAGTGTGTAACTCAGGTGCATGCACACAAACAAAAGGTTTTCATTAAATCAACTATTACATGGTTGTCAAACTAGAGCTGAGTCACAAAACAAGCACTGTAGGGTAAACTGGACTTTCAGAGGAGGAGTGTTCCTGATGGCGATGACAGACATCCCAAAGCCTAGCCCCTCTGTCCATTTAAACTGCCTGGGGGACGGATATGAACTTGCAGCTGGTGGGTAACCTGAGACAGCTGATGAAACGTTTCTACCTCAGCCAACAGCAACTCTAATAACCCACTACTGATAATGACAAAATTCTTATTCATGCGCTAGATAACATGCTAACTAGCCACCATTACCGGCAAAAAAAAAAGAAAAAAAAAACGCTCGTTAGTTTTCATTTGCTATACTTCAGTCATTTGACATCGCTTAAATGAACGTTTCTATGGACATGGATGTGACCATATAATATACATGCCCCTAAAGCGACAACATATCCACATGTTAAACTAGCGCTTTCCCCAGCCGAGGTAACGTGGCACACAGCGCGGCCAGGCAGGGCGTCATTCAGCTCGCCCGAGTGCTACGTCAGGATAGCTGGAGCTAGGTAAACCGCTGAATGAAAAATTCACCAAATACACCTCACAACAACTCCCTACGAGACGGAGAAGGTCGTTCATAAGCAGAGGAATTTAATCAGAGTGCGGATGGGGCTGATTGCCGGCGGATTACATCTGAAAGTAGCAGGGAAAGCCTCATGACTGCCCAGCTCTCCATCTTACTCACCCCTGCCGCCATCTTCAGAGAGAGAGAAAGGAAGAACGAGGGCGCGCTCTACTGACGTATTTACGACCAGGCGCCGCGCGCGCCACTGGACTTCCGCGTCCACGTTAACTTCACCAATAACAATCCGTTAACTGCCAAATATGCCGTTTTACGACCTTTAAGTACACCCCATCTTTATTATTTTTATTATAATAATAATTATTATTACCATTATTATTATCATCATCATCATCATTGTTACTATTGTTGTCGTTATCTTTGTCATTATTATTGTTATTATTACAGCTATAATTATCATAGCTAAAAGTTCAGATGCGCATATTTACACATAAACATATAAGAGGTAAAGACTGATATAATGAGTCATAAAGACATAAGAACAAATACAATATTTTATTATAGTCCAGGTACAAAAACAAAGCATATGTGATCAGAATGCCAATTATGAATTCTAGTGTCACAACTTGCAGATGTCAATGTACAACCATTTTATAACTATATCAGAGGAATAGCAAATCCAATAAAAACATACAAACTTAAGATATACAGCATAATGAAAATAACAGCTACAGGGCTTCAAGATCTGTAACCACTACTGCCATAAAAAAATACTCATTTTAACAAAAGTAATGGCCAGGTCTTTACATAAAATCATCCAGTATGAAATGTGCTCTCTCTGGAGGAAATCAGCTCACAAGACCTGGGAAGAAAGCACATACATTAGGTTTAGGAGCACTAGCAAATCACAGAACATACAACATTTAATAACTACTCTGACACAATACTGGTGTAAAAATGTGATGGTTAGCAGCTTAAAGGACCCCAGTAAAACTACAAATCAGGATTTTCACCATGTCCACTGTGGTTCACAGTCAATCCATGGCATGAAACACCTGACTCTAGCATCCATATGATACTCATATGATACTCCAGTACTCACCCAAGTAATCGTCCATAAGAGATCCAATGGCAAACTGAAAAAGGAAAAGAAAAGCTTGTTTTTAACCCGGTAGATGAGCTGAAAACCACTGCAGGCCAACATATTAACTTACATTAATTTCTCAGCATCACTGACCGTGATGTCCTCTTTCATGTCAACCACATAAACACTGCTCTATGTGGAGACAGTGCTGAATAAAAACATAATAAATACATTAAAAATAAATAAAATAAATAAAGTACACTTACAATGTCATTCTTATCCACTCTTGTGCCGACAATCTTTAGCCGGATCTCGTCATCTTGCTGGATTACAATGTCCTTGAAAAAGAGAAATAGAACATCCTTAAATGAGAGATTTGGCTGGTGTGCATTGCCGACAGCAGTAGAGGGGCTGGGTGAGGTTTAGAATGAGGTACTATAATGTACAATTTCCTGAAGGATACCTGATTCAACACAAAATGAAATGTAACTTCCTAACATTTTACATGAGCTTCTTCCTCAGTCTGGACAGGTAGGGATCAATGTGTGCAGCAGGATGCTTTGCATTGTGGGACAAATATTTAAAAAATTTAATTACATCAAATTTTATGGTAGACACATTTACATATCCCATCTATAGCTGTAAGATTATTGTCAAATGCCATGGAAGTAAATTGTGTAGTGAATAGGGCATATATCTACATAACATGGTATAGAAAACTGAGTTTTATAAATAGCAGTTTCAGTAAAATTAAGTGTCTTACCTCATCAACTGTCTTATAGCACGGAGGATTGGAGTTGGGGTCAAACTCCATTTCTGAGGGAATGGACTGCAAAAAAAAAAAAATATATATATAAAAGAAAGCTGCACTTAGATACAGATAACAGTATGAAACCTCTGCACAGCATACAGAACTCACACAAGCCAATACAAGACGTTCAAGTGACTCACATGGCGAGAGATGAAACAAGACATGGGGCCGATTTCAGTGAACAGTCCAACCTGCAATAAACACAGGGAAAAAAAACACATCATTTAGACCGGCAATGTCTAAGGAGGACAAATCCCATCATCAGCAATAGTATGATACAATAAAGATGCAAGATACCAAGTCCTTTTTCTGAACACTAGTTCAATGCTGCCTCTTAATACCAGTGTCACCCCTTAATAGAAACCGAGGGCTTTTTTCTATTTACCTTTGTATGACTCTCCTAGGATTCTCAGGCCAGCAACTCCAACCACAAAGAAAATGCACTAGCTTTACATTTATTGTAATGAAGTACTCTGCATTCCTCAGACTTGATGAATATTTCCCATAACTGTTACACTACATTATTCAGTTCTATTAAATCCCGTTTCAATGGAGAGACTGTTTTTTTTTTTTTTTTTTTGGCCCTCTCTGATGGATCTCTCAAGTTTTAAACGGTGGCACAACACTATCTCACTCACTTTGTTAACCTGAGTGACCACAGCATCCACCACTTCCCCCTTAAATGGTCGGAACACAATGGCCTTGTACTTGACCGGGTACAGGACGAAGCCTCTGCCAGGCTGAATTACACCCGCTCCGATGTTGTCGATGGTGGTGACTGCAATGACAAAACCGTACCTGGAAGAAAAGGATAAAGGCTGTAAATAAACAAAATAACAGCTCACTTCCATCACACTTAACGACTAATGCAAGATCAAGGACTAGGACTGGAAATTAACATCAATCACAAGCCAAATACTACTAAACTCTACCACTGCTACGTTATCAACCATAATCTGGAGGAACTAATCCGTTCTAAAAGTGTAATTGTCCTGGTAAAATAATTAATGGGTTACAGATTTTTTGGTTGTAACAGCTTCCTTCACCATTTGACAAGAAATTAGTCTGTTCCCAGTGGCATTTTAACACCATCGTGCACTAAATATGAAAAAAAAAAAAAAAAAAAACATAAAAAAAAAACACACACACCACCAAGTTGATATATTTCAGCCAACCTATAGCCTCCAGAATGAACCAGAATGAAAGTCAATAAGAGAATCTATGATCTCATGGCCAACAAAAGTCTCTCAGTCACTCACTTTCCAGTGCAGGTACCCTCCACTTCTGTGAACAGCTTCTGTTTGACGGTGTTCAGGAGGTTGGGGCCGAAATACCGCGGGTGGAGTAAGATTTCATGCTCCAAAGAAATCTGTGGACGCAGAAAACACAAAACAGCGCTTCCAACAGTCTGGCTTTCATTCTTAAAATAAATCGTAAATAACCACTGTTAATGTGATTTGTTCTGTGCTGTTGCAGTGGATCTGATGTTCTGTTTCAGTGAACCTGACAGTGTGGTCTAACAAGACTTTAAACAACAACAAAAGCGACAAAAGTCATGTGTTTCGCTTCTTTCCACACCAATCAGTTTAGTTTATGTTAGCTAGCTATGCTAACAGAGTCGCTAACATGCTCCTCTGGCAACAACGCACAAAACATTCACACAACGTCGCCACGGACAGCAATTAATCCACTTACATGGTAAAACATCTCGGTTAGTTGCAACGCCCAGTCTTTAATCGATTCGTATTCCTATTCGGCTCAATTAAACCAATAATCTTTGAAAGAATGGACGAAATCCGTCGCTCCTTCACAACAAAATCCCTTCCGGTGTGGCGACCAACCCCGTCGGCCCACAGAGGGAGTGGGACCCCCTGCTGGTGAGGAGGAGAAGTGCAAGAGGGCGTGTCGAGAGAGTGGGAGTGACTCAATACTTTACGACGATTGGGTTATTCAGACCCTAAAAAAAAAAAAAGCTCACCCAAAATGCATCGGCTCGACTAGGAAGAGGTGAATAGTTGACATTTCACAGCTGACAGACATGGCTAATAGCTTTGTTCTGAAATTGTTTCGTCCCTCTGCCTTGACATTGTCTGTAAGTTACTTTTTGACGTAGTGTGCTGCGTTGTCTGGCCTGTTTCTGTATACATTTCTCTTGGTCCGGTGAGTAAACTCTTCCTCCCTGTTTGGTATGCCGTCCCCCGTGCAGGCGTCTCTCCGGGCAGCTCGTGTGTTTCGGCGGAGCTCGGCGGCGGCAGGAGGGACCAGACTTTGCTCCAGCGATGAAAGCGAGAAAATCAGCCGCTACCCAGTACCCTACAGGAAAGACCTGCCGTATGATATAGTGGAACTGATGGGGGAAGTGGAGGCAAAGGTGCTAAACAATCTTGTGACACGTCTACATTTAAATCAAATGATTAAAAATGCGTTAACACAAAATAGTCAGTTTACATGAAGCTACAAGCTTACATGCTCTTTTTTTCTTTACAGGGAGGCTTTCTGCCCAATGTCTTCAAAGCACTGTCCCACAGACCAGCAGAGTTCAGAGCTTTCTTTGCTTATTACAATGAACTGATGAACAAGGAGACAGGTGTGTGTGTGTGTGTGTGTGTGTGTGTGTGTGTGTGTGTGTGTGTGTGTGTGTGTGTGTGTGTGTGTGTGTGTTCACTTGTGCATCTGTACATGCACTTTGCTTTGGCTTTTGACAGCTGAGTTTACATGCCATACCTTCCAGGCGGGTTAACCAAAGCAGACCGTGAGCTGATTGTAGTGGCCACCAGTATCCACAACAAGTGTCTGTACTGCGTGGTGTCCCACAGTGCACTGCATCGCATCTACTCAAAGAATCCCACTCTGGCTGACCAGGTACTTGTCATATCTCACTGACTACTTTGCTTTTTACCTATTATAATAGACCAAAATGTGTAGTAAGATTTGATCTCCGTTGAGGAGCCCAAAGGAGCAGACATCAGAGGTCATACTGTTACATATGACTCTGTAAAATATTAAATATGAGAGGGAGTTATGCAAGTTGAGCACCGGCCATTGAATGGCACCAAAAGATTACAATGCATTTGAAGAGGAAACGATAAAAATTAAGGAATTTTTAAAGTATAACAGGCATGCGGTGCTTCCAGTAAACTGAGTTTACTGTGGTATTTTTGAAATACCATAATGTTATTATGTGGTAAAAATTAACTACCAACACTGTGTGCACTCTGACTGGTGATTCATGTTATTACCACGAGCTGACATTGTCTTATAAAAGAATGGAGAGTAAAAGCAATTTTTTGTCTTGTTTGAGTGCAGATGTCTTGTCATTTTTCCAACATTTTCCATAGTGTATCATGTCCTGAGCAGCTTATTTTATGGTTCTCTCAATTCTTAATTCTCTTCCTGCCCACTTTCACCCAGGTCATTGTGAACTATGAGAATGCAGAGCTGTCTCCTCGGCAGCGCGCCATGCTGGACTTTGCCTTGGCTGTGTGTCGCAGCGACACCATCACTGAGCAGCACTTCCAGTCCTTGGAGGAAGTGGGCTTTGACCGTGAGGATGCCTGGGACATTGGTGCCATCGCCTCTTTCTTTGCCATGTCCAATCGGATGGCCCACCTCACTGACATGAGGCCCAATGCTGAATTCTACATTATGGGCCGTGTACCACGGGACAAAGGAGAGGGCAAATGAAAACAAACTACTGGAGCAACTAACATAATCAGCCAAGAGCCAGAAATGACACTTTGCTACATTCACACTGCGGCTGAAAGTGGATCAGCTCAGATTTTGTGTCCCCCTCCTAGGTGACACGGTGGCACTACATGGACATATGGTACAGAATAGTGTCCTGAGGCATGTGACGCACATGCATCTGGTATTTGAATGCTCAAATCACAATTTATCAGCCTTGCCATGACTGTAGGCAAATCTCACGTCATTCATTTGAGAACTTTGTCATAAGTTTGGTGACGACAGCAGCTTGACAGAGTTAGCTTGGGGGACCATGAATCACAACAATGGAAAGCTGATTTGATTGGTTTTTGGGAAGACGCCTCATTTTAGTCAAAACTTCAAGGCACAAATGTCTCACATTTACTTGAAACAAGTACTGACATAGTTGTCTTTTTGACATTGCTGTCAGTTCATAAAATATCATAGGGATTGCATCCTCCAATCAGTCATTGATTGAGAATAGATATGAACATTCATAAAAAAAAAAAATCAGATTTCTGTTGCACTTGGAAATGCAACATAAAGGACTGCAGTGTGAATGTAGTGAGCTGTAGAGTTCCTAAAGCTTTTTCCATTATCCTTACAGATGAATGGTTTATCAGTCTCACCGTTCAACATCTCATTGAGCAGAAGAAGAGGGGGAGAGAAAACTTTTAAATGATGTGTGCCTTTCAGTGTGTCTGTTCTCCCTTCCTCTTTTCCTGGGTAGGAGAGTTTTCAGAGGTGGCATAACACCAGTGTCTGTACAGCATGTATCTAATGTAGTCAGTCTGTTTTTGTCAAAGGAATACTGTGACATTTTTTTTTTTTTTTTTTTTTTTTAATTTTAGTTGGCTCCTGTTCTTCATGAATCTCTTGTCCCATTGTGATGGTAAAATTTTCTTTTTGTCAAACTAGTTGTCCTTTAGCTTCTCTGAAAAGTGTTTTGTTAACATGTAAAAACAAACATCAGCCAAAACTGAAATTCACCTTCCTTGCATCTGGCAGCCAATGTGTACAACTAAAGTTGGGTAATTTTTTAAGGAGCACTGCCTAGATAATCCTCATTTTTGTTTTTCTAAATAGACTATATATTTTTCATTATTCAAAGTAAGTTTCAGTTCCCTCTTTACCCTCTTTAACATTCAGAGATTGAGGTAATGTGACAATAAGTCATTTTATTTTGAAAGCTTTATCTGATGTACAGCCCTCTGTTGGTAAAGACAAAGAAGTTACACAATGTTTGTGAAATGATATTTTGCACCACTAGATGACAGCACATCACTATTGCACCATAGCATAGATTTATACAGTGAACAGTGAAGAGGTTAATCTGATCAAATGAGCACAAGTGATTTTGCAGATGTGTGTGTGTGTGTGTGTGTGTGTGTGAGTGAAACAGTGAGAAAAACAAGTCTGCACAGCACGCAGAAATACTAGCAACTTGATGAGTAGTAGTGCTGGAAAATGTAAACGAAACACTTAGTATTACTCTCTCAGTGCTGAAAACATATTTCCTCGGAGGCCTCTTGCACCCGCGTGCATGATTAGGATCTTAAGACGAGCGATTCAAATTTGAGCTGTAATTTGTCATTTTGTTGCATTTAAGAGGGAATGAGTCACAGTCCCGCTTCGCGTCTGGGTGATAAGCAACATTTTCTCTTCCTCAAGTTTATTTCCGACAACCTATTTTTAATGCTGACTTTCCTGCACCTGCTGGCTATGCCGGTTATCCAAGGTGATACAAGTTCAATGTGACTCCAGGCATACCTAGAACATCTACCTTGGTGTGTGTGTGTGACGGACATACACACTGTAATGAGTATCCCCCTGCCAGTTAAGTGCACACCCAGAAATAAATTCCTCCCATCAATTTTTAACCCCTTACTGTAAGGGGAAATTTAGCCACTAGATTTTCTGCCAGGAAAAAAAAATGATTCAAAGTCTGGTCTTAGTCCAGTTTGGTGTCCAAATCAGAAATAGCTGAAGATAGTGCAAGATACTTAACCGATAGTATGCCAGCATCTCACAGGACCTTTCCGTCCTTGTCGTCCTGAGAAAGTGTCATATGTCTTAGGAAGTGCTCATGTCCCATTACAGTTTCTCATTAAGCGCCAAGTCCCCTGACCGCCCTGTCCCCTACAAGTATTATTAAAAGCAGACAACAGGCTCTAGAGAAGACATGTTAACACAAATTTACGGTCTGCTGCTACCTCATTCTTCTCACTTATCTTGTAACTCCTCAGGCCACTTTGTAATCCTTGGATAAGTAGAGAAGTGTAGTGTCGAGGCAGGATAAGGCAGGATAGAATAAGATAGAGGATGACCCACATCAAATAATAACCAGAGCTGGAATAGATTACAGTAATTTATGACGTTTATGTGGTGATTGATTGACATGGCTCAGGCGTCACTAGTCAGGTTAACGGCTTGCCCTTACAGGGTGGAGCTTTTCATCCATTTCTTATTGTGGCCTGTTGGCGCATTGATGGATAGATCAATAGGCTTTTATCCTAGCTTGAAGCTGAAAAGAGAGTCAGGGGAGGCTTGGCTCTATGTCTTTATTCTCCCGAGACAGATAAAACCTGCCATGACACTCACATGTCAAATGGGGCATGAAGAAGAGGCCTGGAGAGTGGTGGAGCAAGGTGAGGGAACAGTGAGTTTGTGGCTCAAATTAAAGAAATGTTGGTGTACACCATTGAAGGATACTGTTTGTCAAGTGGTCTCAACGTTTTTCAGTGCCAAGGACCCCCAAATTGATACACATCAGGCCCCGGACCCATATTTTGATACAGTTCAGTCTCAGGAATCCGCAACCTGATAAGATTTAGTTGTTCAATAACTGTCTATACTGTAGATTGGCAGATTAACAGTGAAGACTGGAAAACATATGAACATAGTTGTCATTCTTAAACATTCTCTCACTGGGCTAAATTCTTGTCAGTTAAATAATAGTAAAATTAAAATATTCCCCATTTTTCTAGGGACCCCTTGGAACTCCTTCAAGGATCCCTGAGGGTCCCCAGGCTCCAGCTTGATATAGTTATACACTACTGTTATAGTGTAGAGTAATAGCAACTTATCCAAAACTCAATCTCAGCGGGTCTTAGGCCAGTTGTTGTCAAAGTGGTTAGCACTGAACAAATTTCATGGAGGTAGCTGGCAAATTCCATAGTTTATAAATTTTACTGTAATTTCACTACAGTTTTATTATCTCACACCCTGTTATTGGGATAACAGAATCATCCCAATACCAGGGTGTATAGGATTTTTTTTCCATTTAGAGTAGGTCAATAGATCTTACCAAAAGGGAGTTTGTAGCCTTAATGAGGGTCTGCCACATGTTTGAAGACAGCTGTCTTGGACCACTTCACGGATGAAAAACACTCTGGCCCCTTTTGATGACTCTGCTCATGTGCCATCAGCAATCAATCCAAGTTGGTTATGAAGCCATTGTTACTGATGATTAAACATGTTGATATCGACATTTAAAGATGAATGACACAAGTAATTAATTGCTATTGATTCTAAAAAGTTTGTGTGTGCACATGAAGTTGGTAGAACTCCAGCTAAGGTCTCTATGTCTTTTTGTATTGAGTCTGGCATGCACAGTGTCTCAGCTTTTTTCTTGGGTGAGGTTTTAACCTTGACTGCTGGCTGCAAAATACATCATCCCGCAGGGATCGTAAAATGTGAAATGTTTCACTCAGAAAGAGATATGGAGCACTTGAAAAATATGTTGCTTTCTGCTATAAATTGACTGCTGGTGTGTGGGTAAAACCTCTGAAATACATGTATATTTTTTAAATGGATTAGTTATTTTGAGCGCTTTGGTTACAAAATGTAACAATCTGGAGAAACTAACTGTCACTGTTCCTGCAGTTCTTTAAAGAAACATATTTTCTCCACAATTCAATAAAGGGTTAGAATGAAACATGTAACACATACATACATATACATATACTTGAGCAGTGTGGCTGAAATAGAAAAACATATGTTTAAGGCAAACAATTTAAAACAAATGATTTTTCATTATGTGATGTGTGATGTGAAGTTTCCATGTCTTATGTTTGCAGACTCCAGTTCCTGCAGTCTGAACTAACCCACATAGCTGGGGGAGAGATAAGAAGAGAATTTTTGGAAGAAGCGCTTCTCATCTTTTATGCCTCCCCTGGGTATTCAGGCAAACTTGTCCGCTTCAATTTAACACAACTTTGAGTGTTGTCAGACAATTCTTCCATTCTTGCACACTTGGAGAGGTGGGGGAGCAGAGGTGGAGCAGTGGTTCAACAACTTAAAAACGGGGAAGAAAATTAATCGGATGAGGAGTTTTTGATGGATTCTCTGCCTCAAATTGTCTTCAGTTTTTCCTGTCTCCTTTTGTGCAGCAGTGTAACTCTTCAAATTGTGCTCATGTCATGCGCATGCTTTGCTTTCCCGCCAGCTGCAAGTTGGATCCCAAACCGATACAAAACCTCAAGTCAAATCTTTAACAGTGCATGGGTATGAAGTAGATGTGGGGGCAGAGGGTTGGAAAAGTGCAACCACTGATCTAGTGTAAACACAGATAACAAGTAGCGACAGCCAGAGCTTGAACCCCAGGTTTTTCTGGGCAAAGGAGGCTTGACATGGCATGTCAGCAGGCAAGAAGGGCATGGAAATGGTTGAATTTATGAAAAGCAGCAACATGACAGGAGGTGATGGTTGTCTGGTGAACACCTGCTGCTGTACAACAAGGAAATTAGTTTTAGTTGACCTCCTTCAATGTCATCCCGTAATGACTTTTACCTCCTTCCAGTCAGTTGTAAATGCTTTGAGATTTTGGGAACAATTTTCTCAGAGAAAACAGAGGCACTGTGGCGAAAGGAGCACCGAAAGGAAATATGCACCATGTTTTAAAGGAACAGTTCGCCCAAAATTCAAGAAACAATATTTTCCTACCGTCTGTCCACCCTGATAGTTTATGTGTGATTTGGCAATATTTACAGAATGCCATGGTCTTCCTTCACCCCAGTAAAATGGGACTGGATAGGTTTTGTTTTGTGCAGCTGAAAAATTTACATGTGAAAAACTCAACAGCAACAGCTCTTAGCAAAAACAATGACAGGGATACCTGGCATAATCCGCAGCTCTAGTTGGTGATGAGTTTTTTTGGGAACCATTTCCTTCCTGCTGAATAACACAAAGGGCATTTTTATTTTGTTTTGTTTTAATTGCTTGTTTTCATAATTCCTGCAGATAATATTTCTAGCAATGTTAATAACAGCAATGTTTCCACTAATGTTTGTCAAAAACATCAGTGGAAAACACCAGATTTTGGTGTCAGAATCAAAGAGCAAGTTTATTTCAATGGAATGCAGCCACAAGACGCTTAGAACAAGGGCTGCAGTCACGATAACAGTCATGCCTGATGTTCACAAACCAATCGGCTGCTCAGCTGTGTTTATATGCCCAAACACCCACCTTTTGACTGAAAGTAGCAAGTTGATACACTTTCTCAGGGGTTTACTGAAAGGCATTTGAGGAAATGTAAGGAACCACTATCTGAAATAAAAGTGGAGGCTGAGGATATATGAGTAAAACAAAAACAGTAAATTTTACTCACTCCAAAAATGACATTAACTTTACAAGACAATGACAATTCCCTTTAACGTAGATGATTCACACTCAAGAGAGGCACTCCCATTTGCTGTCTCATTGAAGGGAGACATGATAAATAGGCAGCAGACCTAATTTCTAACCACACATATTCATAGGGGACATTAGCAAATGGACAGACACACAAGGATAAGACCATTAGCATCCCTGTTAGGAATATGTGTGTGTGTCTGCACGTGGACATGGTATTCCCACATGTATTTGTGTTAATGTGCACTGGCATGCACACGCAGCCGGCGAGGCGTGTGTGTCTGTGTTGTATGTGAATGTTCTATGAGCAATTTTAGCTGAGGTCACTTGCACCAGTGGTTTGATGGAATTTCCCATGGAACAGAGAAGCTACCAGTCCCTGTCTGGGAGTCTGATTCCTGCAGGATCGACGTCACAGATACAACATACGTCCTCTCACACAGCTGCGACACACAACTGAGAGGCTGAGCGGGAAAAAAGCTGTGCATCTTTGAACTTTGGCAGCCTTGGCGAAACAGTGCACCATATTTTGGTGAATTCATCTGATCTTGGGCATAGGATTACAGCAAAAGGATTGGCAGAAGCTTCACCTCTGTGTCTTTATTTAGCATGCTACGGTGCACATGACAAGACTATGGAAAACAAAAACAAAAACAAAAACATGACATTCCCCCAAATGATGCAGTGCCCCAGCCACCCTTTATTCCAGTCAGTGTGATTTTGAAAATGTCCTGGTGAGATCTCCAAGTCTCCAATTTTACCTGTTTCCCAACTCCACTTTTGGGTGTCCTAGCTTATGTGATGGACAGATGATAACATAAGAATATCTAGTACCCCCAATTTATGACAAATTAATTGTACAGTAACTCATCATACAGAGAATATTGAACCATAAGCATAGACCACACAGTTAATAATGTACACAGAGATAAAATGTAGCGAGATACTTTTATCATTACAAAACCCTGGTGATGTCAAGGAAATGCATATATAATTTTTAGTTTTTAATTTTGCAGGCAAGATGTACAAAGTCATTCCCACAAAATACTAAACTGAGAGCACAAAATACTAAAATGTGTGCATGAGTTTGAGCTCTGAAATTAATAAAAGTATGCCCATATTTGCTCAATTTGTGCTCTCATCTGAAGAAATTGCCAGAGAATGGACCCCTACTGTTGCATGTGTGCCCTGGGAGGTCACTGCATCCCGGTTGCTTAAAACATATTACATTATATTGTTTATTATGGATTCTAATAACTCTGTATACATCCATAAAGCCATGCAATCTGCCTCACAACTGATTTACAGCGAATTCAATTACTCTCCACCTCTATAGCCAGCATTAAAGCTAGCAAACTTTTCCTTGAGGTGTTAATAACATTTGCATAAAATGTTAACAAAGTAGCCAACTGCTAAAATTTGCTGTGTCAAGGATATAATGTGTACGCTACTTTACTCCACCCACAAGAATATAAAGGTCTCTCAGAGGGAGCCACAATGATATACGATGCAGGACCATGACTGAAGGGCCGCTGGTTTGAATACCTTAACATAGACTATCAAAGTCCACACTAAAACACTGTGACATGGATAATATCCACTACTGGCAATATGCCATGAGCCCATTTTGTTGTTCAAATCTTTTCTCATTTCAACCTCAGTGCCACTAATAGTGGGACAAACAGAAATGATGCAATGTTACAACTAAAACACAAAGGTTTTTGTGTTAATCCCTCTAAACTGAAGAGCAAGGGCTTCTTTCTAGACTCATTATTTTGTACTAACATTCAAAAGTCACACTAAGGGCATTTGCACCTTGTAATTTTCTGGAAATGTGGGAAATCATTCAATAAAGTAGAAGTTGACAAGGCAGGTTGCGGTATCCACCAAAGATAAATAAATAAATAAATGCAGCACAAAAGGACTTCTGGGATGCCATAAACATCACAGATTGATGATATACAACAATAGAGGCAGTATCCAAGGGTGTTAAATTTTCACTTCACTTTCAAATGTAGCTGTGCAGTAGGCTGTATTTGTCCTGAGCAACTCCCAGTGTGTTTTTAAAAGAAAGAACATGAGGCAAGGTGCTGCTGAAAAATGGGCAAACCTTCCCTGGGGAAATACAAACTTCAAAATAAATGTTGAGGATCTAAAGCCGTGCAACCAGACCTTCACTGCGGCTGGGTCTGAGACAAGACCAGAGGCAGACTTACTTAACGGCACCCCCAGCTCTTTCAAACATCCGCTGTCACTAATAATCCAGAAAGTGCTGCTGCAGGTACCAGTTCATTGCATCTCCACAAGTGCTCAAGCTGTTTCATGGCCTCTCAGTCTGAGAAGTGTTTCAGATTAGAATGTCCCAGACTGATAATCCAAATGCACATTCCCTCAGATTACTTCATTCCTGGGGATTATGTGGTGTGCATCATCTCGTATCTGCTGCTGCAAGAGAGAGATTCAGGCATACACTGCATGCCAGTGCGTGCGTGTGTGTGTGTGTGTGCCGGCTGGCCTGTGTTTGTGCAACTACGGTCTGTGATTGCTTTTGAGTGTGTGTGTGTGTGTGTGTGTGTGTGTGTGTGTGTGTGTGTTTGCATGTATGTTGATAGCATCTCCTGCTGCTGAGTTTACAGTATTAAAATCATCAGCCGGGGACCAGTTCCCATCAATGCCGTCATTAACAGCATGACCTGATGCAGCATGTCCCCTGAGCTCCTGAGCCCACTGGGACTAATGGCTCCAATATTAGATGGATGCGTTATTAAATCTAATCGCTGTGTGATGAATTTCTTTTGGCATGGCTCCTCCTTAAAAGATCAAAATCTTTGTTTTTGTTCTGTTTTTGTAGTGTTTAGGCTTCAGATTATGGTTAGGCCTAGGTTATAATCCTCATTAAATATTGTAGAAAGCTGCTATTGTGTAGCCTGTCCTCACAATTTGATCATCGGCTGGTTAGGTTTATTTGTGCATGCTGTGCTCATTTGATTGTGTGCGTCATGCATATGAATATCAGCTGATTTATGTAATTGCTGCCATATCTGTTACAGGGAATTTACACATCTTGCATATCAACATCACGTTCTGGTCCCCCAGACGGAGCCAAGTTAATGTTATTCAGACCTCTGGCCCACAGAGAGGAGGCAGAGCTCTGGTTTGTCAGGGAACCCAGAGCCAAGCGATGGGAGATGAGGCTGATAGATGACCGGAGTCCCAGTCTAGCCAAGCCCGGTGTCACATTAGCATGCAGGCGGTCCCTTTTCCCGCCCACTGAGATGAATCACAGCTTATTACACTAATGAAAGCATCATGGCAGAATTCATTGGATAATACTTTAATGAATTACTGAAATGGAGTGGAAAAGAAGAGAACATGGAATAATAGAGAGAACACAACAAAACAGAGGACAAAACGGAAAGCAGAACATTGGCAAAAAGAAAAAAAAAACAGAAAACAGAAACAACGATTGAGATTGAGAAAAACACAAGAGCATCTCTCTAAAGCTGAATTATGTTTCCCATTTCTTATTCACTAATTGGGGAATATCAGTTAAGGGAACTTCACTGACAAAATTCCTTTATGTAGGATGTCCTACAATGTCACTGATCACAGAAAACATTTTAATCCCGCAGTTTGATTTTACAGGACCGCACAGCTGACTGCTACAGCCAAGCTAAAGAATTTGGTTGTCTCTTCTCGGGCTGCAAAGTGAAAAGATATTAATACATGTTTCTAACTACCTCCGTATAGCAAAAAAAAAAAAAAAAAAAAAAACTAAAAAACTAAAAACTAAAAACTCCAAAATGTTAATACTGTATTTTAGTTTACAAATAAATTTAGGTAACTATGGCTGGGAAGCTACAAGGGTGCATAACGTTAGTGAAATAGCAATGTCAGCAAGGTAAACTATAGCTCATTTCTCAGAGGATTTCATTCAGCTATTCAATTTATATGTTATTATTATTATTATAGGGGATATTAATTTTAACATTAAACATTTTTCAGTTAAAGATAATTGCAGCAAAAAAATCTTACATATGGAAGTTCTGAGGCTATCTATTTTGCATTCTTGTCTTCCTCTGAGGCCATGGTAGCTCACCTGGTAGAGCACGTACCGCTTATGAACGCTTCTGATATTGCACATAAAATAATACTTTGTGTAGGCCATTTTGCAGGGAATTACAGATTGACTGGAATGCACCGTAGTTGTGTGAGACTGATGAAAAATGTGTGGAGTGGTTAGGTGCGCGGATGTGAGAGACTGTTTGGAGCGAAGGACTGGACAGGTGGCAGGGCAACAGGCAGGCCGAGGAGGGAAAGAAGATCATCTGGCGGACTGATAGTGTCCTGCGGGTTTGTCTCTCAGCTCCATCCCCCAGGGGATTGTGGGAGTGGCAGATTGATCAGGACGAGCATGAGAGAAAGCGAACAGTGCTGTTCAATATCTGTGTGTTTCTGTTTGGCTGCCTGTGGGTATGAGTGTGTGTGTATGTGTGTGTGTGTGTGTGTGTGTGTGTGTATTGAGAGGCCATGAGTCTCTGGCTGTTTAAATCCACCTTAAAGTCTTAAAAACACAAACGCCTAGCCTCTGTATGGACACACACACACACACACACACACACACACACACACACACACACACACACACACAAACATACTCACACAGCTATATTTTTCTCTTAACTAATAATGCTGGGCCAGCAGTTTAACAGGCAGAGGTCGCTACCATATTGGATGGTAATAAGATTGCGGTTCAAACCATGACTTTTTTATGAATTTCATTACTTTCCTGCCCTCTGTCCCCCCCTCCCTATAGCTTCTTTGACCTGTGTGTGGTGTTTATTTCAAAGTAATATACCTACATTACATAGTTGCATTATTAACCACCACAGATTACAGCTCCATTCGAAAAATAAGATAGAGAGAGAAGAGAGAGAGAGAGAGAGAGAGAGAGAGGGAAAGTGTCTGTTTTGGTTTTGAACTTTTTGATGCCCTGTGAATTATACATCAGTGCCACGCTGCGCCCAACAGTCTGACCGTTTGACACTCGCTGCACTTGCAATCTGCTCTCACTCAGACACCCTGTTGTGCACAGGGTGTGTGAATGTGTTTATGTTTATGTGTGTAAGCATGTTTATGCATATGTCTGAATGTGTGCATGTGTGGGAGGCGTGTGTCATGTGCGTATGTGAGGCACCCAGTCGCCAGGTCTTACACTTCAGCCTTACATCGATGAAACCCCCCCATTAGAACTTCCAGTTGTCAGGCTGTCACAACAACAACAAAACAACAACAGCATTTGTTTACATGTTTCTGTCTTACAAGCCTCTGAGGAGGTCTGACATCTTGCTGAAAATGTCAAGCACTGGAATTTTAGTGGAGGGCAGTGGGGTCTGGCAGCTGATCTTGTTCTGCCTCACTAGGGGTTTCCTGTGTGTATACCAGGCTGTGTTGATGACACTGGGGAAGGCATCTGTCGTAACAGTTTGTTTTCCACAGGACTGTTTTCTGATTTTCATTATCCAGTGTTTCAGACATGAGAAAAGTAGAGGAGTTAACTGATTGGCCCAAAACCTAAGACCCGAGGCCGGTACGGGTTCGGATCCATGTTTTATATGGTCAATCTGGTCTAGGGCGGGTCCTGTTCTATTGCTGTGGGTCTCTGGTCTGTTTAACATAATGCATAATACAGATTCGAGAAGACCCATCCATGATCAGAGCACTGATCATTAAGGAAATGCTGTGTGTGTTTGTGTGTGTGTGTGGTAACTTACAACATTGTAGATCAGGGGTTGGACTTTCAGAGAGCAAAGATGATAGCAAATTAGAAATGCTATTCAAATTAGAAATGCTAATGTTAGCAGCCATGACAACGAATGAGCAATCGTTCTTGTAGTTCAAAAGGGCAAACAGTCAGAATCATCTTTATAATACTATATGCAACAAAACTGCAAAGCTGATTCTAAACAAGTCGCGTTTGTCATCCGTCACTGTGACAACAAGTGGACATTTAAGCTTAAATTATGAGTGGATTAGCCATGTTGTTTCAATCAGCAAGAGAGGTATAACAGAAAACCTGCTGTATGTATTTTACCAAATTTCTTGGCCATGAGGATGGATTATATACGTCACAGCAGGGCACAGGGGAGAAGGCTACTAATGTTACATGAGGTAAAACACAAAGTTTTGTTTTGAAAAGTTGTAAATTAATGTTAACTTGTTAATATCAGTCAATAGCCGGTTTGGTTCTGACACTTTTCGGTTCGGCATGGGCTCGGGACCAGTTTTCAAATAACAGATGTTCCAGGTAGTACATTTTCAGGTATTTTTGGGCTCGGGCGCAAAGTTTTGGAACCGTGAAGAGAGGAAAGATGTGTGGAAGGGTAAAAGCTTCCCAAAATATAAGTATTGAAAGCAGTACCACTTGTCATGCAAAACAGAGGCTATTTACACCTGTCTACAGTTGCATAGGAAACTTCTCTTGACTTTACACTGCAATGTACAGTTGGCCCTCTCTGTCCGATTTAGGATTCTGCAGCCAAATCAATCGAGTCATCGAGTCATCATCATCGAGTTTACAAAGTATTACATGGTGAATGGTGCTGCTAGCTGCATGTCCAACCCTCGTCGTTTTGTGAGTGGGGCTTGGGGGTGAGGACAATATTACCTAATGTCTTAATGGATTACAGAATCACATCACATGAAACCAGATAGGTGTTAGGTTGTGTTCAAGCTGATTAAACTCACCATATATATAGCATATGTAGCAGACAGACGACTAACTGCTACCAACTACTGACTGATCTACTCAGTACTCATTTTAAAAATTACCTACATCAATACACCTTTAACAGCCTCAAAAGTTTGATCAGACAATTTGAGAGAGAAAAAAATAGGTTAAATCCAACATCTCCTAAAGTAAATTAGGCCAGTGGTGAGTTGACAGTGTTTCACCCTTTAAACACGGTACTGCAGTTGTGGACTGGTGCAATAATACATCACAATGCAATGCAACACATAGTACAATGAATCATGTGATGTTTGCTTCATGTGGTGTTCATTCAGGAATATATTTTGTGCCTCAGTTGCAAATGATGTGTCGTGGGTTGCCTGGTGGTCAGGGAGGCAGATCTGCATCTCAAGGTTGCAAGATCAAGTGTCCATTTCTGTTGATGTGTCTTGAGGCAAAAAACTGAACTCCTTCTAGTGCTATAAGAGTTATTCTTTTGCTCTGATTCCTGATGATATGATCATAATCAGGAATGTGGGAACAAACAGATTCCAAATTAAACTATATAAAAGTGATTTGGATGATAAGATTTTTCCATCATTGTGGGCATCCTGGGATTTGCATTTAGGGATTATTATTTCTCAAATTAGGAATGAAATAGGTATAATTCATTGTACATTGTGTACAAGTCCAAATATTACTGATACATTTCTTTGATTGGAGAGATAGGTTCAAGTGGCTTTAAAATACTGCATTGTACCCTTTTGCCGTCTTGACCACAGTTTACTGTGCCTTTGCTGTTCTAAGAGTTACAATTTCTGCCATAAAAGCTTAATAGCTTATTTCTTTCTCAGGTGTTTGTCACCTTTTAAATCTCTCTCTTTGAGTTCTTTAAGCTCTTGTCTTGCTGCTGATACACAAAGATCTTTAGTTCTTATTCTTCTTGCCTTTCAGTTGCTCTTGCTTTGTTGTCATTTTCTTCTCTTGCTCTGTGTCTTTCTTGTCTTTCTTTGTCTTGCTGCATCTTTATGTGTTAGGTACTGAGTGAGTGGTGTATTCATGAGGCGTGTTTGGAGGGCTAATGACTTACAATGCACTTTGGGTACAGTGGCTCTTCTCTCCTGCTGTGGGAAACAGGAGCCCACAGAGCTGAGCAAGCAAAGATAAACTAGGAAAAGAGAAGAAATGTCTGTGCACACACATATGCATGCATGTGCACGTGCGAGCACACACACACACACACACACACACACACACACACACACACGACAAAATGATTTTTTTCACTCATAAGATGTCCCTAATTAGGAATGAGATCACAAGTACTCTTTCTAATCAGAGTGCTGCCTCCAACTTGGATAGCTTACTCGGCATTTCTAGGTTGTTTGCACACTCTGGCAGTTCAAATTAGTTTCTCAATAGTAATTTTCAAGTTAGTGTTTCCCTCTAAACTTCCAACCTGCATTCCTGATACGCATTCCGAAAAACAACTTAAATAAGTTTTTGTGCAATTTTAGATACTGCTTATTAGTTTGTCTCTTTCAGCTAATCTCCTGCTTGCTACTGATTCAACCTCAGTGTTATTACTATTCCTCCTGAATGCAGCTTCTTTTAGTGTTGACCATAACGTACTCTTCAATTATGTTGGAAACAAATTGGCATTGGAGGATTGGTACTTGTGTGGTTAAAGTCACATTTATTCAAACGAAAGCATTGTATCCTACACATAAATATTAGCTCAGACTATTGCAGGAAGGACTGCGGTATAGCACCAGGCTCTGTTCTGGGCCCATTATTATTTTCCATCTACATGCTAATGTTCTGCAAAATTATCTGTAGATTTTTTTCCCATTGTTGCGCTAATGAATATCAGCTCCACATACTCATTAAACTGAATGACTACTCCAAATTCCTGAACTCAGAAAGCATACTTGTGCAAAGTCAAATGATTGATGTCCCTAAACGTCCTGATTCTCAGTGCTAACAGAATTCAGATATTGCTTATTGAACCAGCTGGACACAGGTATCTAAATTAAAATTAAAGTTAGAATTAAAGTTAAATTTTGATAATTGCAATCCTCACAGTCTGGACATCACATTTGCTCATTCTCTCTTGTTCAGTCATGTCAAGGACATCACTGAAACCACTTATCATCTTTACAATATTGTTAAAATTTAACCTACATAAAACATCTATATCTAAAGGCACTAATTTGTACTGTCAATAAGAGAATGCTCTGTTCTAGGATTAAAAATCTTCAGCTCATAAAAATGCTGTTGTAGCAATCTTGACTACAACAAGAAAAGTTGACCAGTGGCTGTTGTTCTTTTGTGTCAGCATTTATTGTCGATATGGTGACTGTCATTATGGGCTATCCAGATAAACTTTAAATGACTTTAAATTACTTTAATACCCATACTCATGTTCCTTACAGTGAGGGTTTCGGTCTTGTTTCGGTGTGTCTATCACATTACATCCCAACACATTTACCCTCAAACATACAGTATATACACAAACCCTTACCTGTTTCGATAGACACACATACACTAAGCAACTGAGTGGTTTCGCTGAGGTAAGCAGGACAAAATAGAGTCAGGCCTGGCTTGCAGTGAGAGGTTAGCCTGAGATTCAGTTAGAAACAGACTGCTTGTTTTTTGTTTTTTAGCCAAAAAATCTTGACAGCCTTAGACCATTATGGCAATGAGACAAACACACACACACACACACACACACACACACACAAGCACAGCCATAAAAAATACACACTATAATACCATAATGAAATGCTTGTCTGTTCCGCTCTTAGAACATGCCATGTGGCTAAAATCTGACCTTTACCTTGCATCTTTCCTGTCAGCAGGTGGTCTTTGTTATCTGGGCACTGTGTGTGTGTGTGTGAATATGTGTGTGTGTGTGTGTCTGTGTGTGTGTGACACAGACACACACACACACACACATACACATGCACAAACATATGGACCGCCAAAGTTCACTCTTTATCGTGGACTTAGCCATTTTTATCTTCAATAACCTATGACCTATCCTCATATTTGCATGGGATTCCCCGTTTATCCGTGATTATATAACACTCTTTACGTGTAGTGGCCTACTAACTGCTTACTTCATAATAGTTATCTTTCTATCCAGTTCTCTCTCAATATTTCATATGGGACATGCAGATATCATGAAATCTCATTGTAAAACCTGACCAGATTTCTGAAATGTATAATCCTCTCAGTACCCATACATAGAAACACCCACCCACCCACCCACATAAATACACATACACACACACAGAGACACACACAGTTTTTAACATGTACAAATACAGAGGAACACATTCATGTTCATGATGTGTCTACAAATTGACAGGTGACGTATGAAGCTAGCCTTGTGAAAGGGGATGGCATTTTTTAGGTCTTTTTTTTTTTTATAGGTCTTTTATTTCTTATCAGTAAAGAATCAGAATTGATGCATATTTCAGTAGGCATATACTCATTTATTTATTTATTTATTTATTTATTTATTTTACATATCTACACGTATGGAAGTCTGGTAGGCTTTGTTTGGCTCATGTTGGACCTTAGGATGGGTTGTACTGTATGACACTGTCATCCCCCTCCTACATGCTTGCAGACCCAGTTGGTGAAGAAAATGGGAGGTCTAAATTCTAAAATCCCGCTCCTCCAGACTTTAATCTATTGATGCTCATTCTAATTTAATTTCCAACTGATTTATTTTGAAATGTTCACCGCACTACATGCTGTCAAACCTGAATGTAGAAGAAACATGACATGAAATTTGTTCTGGGTTTCCTCTAACCCACTGCAGTTAGTTGTTCCAGAAACACATTAGTGCCCATCTATCCATTATCTAATTCAATGTAACATTACACAATGGGGCCCGACATGACAGAGCTCACACCTAAAGAGCAGATGACAAAGATAACCAGTGCCTCTGGATCACTGAAATCACAGAAGAGGGGATATCACAGCCGCACTGTTCTACTCCAGTAAATTTAAAGTGGCATTTGAGTATAATGGTGCAATTGGATTAGGATGCTGTTGCATACATAATTCTGCTGTTGATCTGCATATGAACAGTCCAAATCACAGTGGCTTTAATGGTTAACTGAGGCCTATTGTTATTGTTTGATTTCTGTTATCTACAGATTTAGTCACCGCTTTTCCCACCACTTTAAATGTATATTAGAAATGCTGCATACCCCACTGCCCATGAGCTGCAGTACTTTTATCCACCTCCATCATCAGTTGTTTCACTCATATTTTACTGCCATGCATCTTTAATAAATGATTAGAATAGCAACACAAGGCATTACTCAGCTTTATCTGTTGTGCTCAGACAGTGATGCACATACACATACACATGCAAGATAACGTGTATACATGTGTTTTCAGACGTCCCACTGGACAGTCATAAGTATACTGTAATAAGGAAGCCCATTCCTCACTTCATTCCTCATTTACTCACAATTGTGAGTTTATAACTGAAAACTTTTATTTTATTTTATTTTATTTTATTTTATTGTGTTCACCAAGCAGGTAAAAGCTCTGGCATGGGGTCACCCAAGTCCATTTATCTGTCCATCAGCAAGATAACTAAAAAAGTGTGGGATGCATGCACAGAACTGCATACACAGAACTGCCAACCTCCCCGCTGGGGAAGTTGGCAGCACTGACCAGCTGTTTTTTGGTGTTGAAAGGGCTGAAAGGGACGTGTCCTATGACAACAAGATCGCATAAAGGGGGTGGGCTTAGCACAAACCAGGCTATCCACGCAACATCACAAACTTATTTACTTATGCATTAATATCAGATTTTAAGACATGATGGGCATTTGTTGCAGCAACTTTTAGCGGATGACCTTTGATAGATGCTTACCTCTGTTGAATTCCAAGGCACTCTATGGTACTTTCTGGCTTTTTGCAAGACCAGCTCAGTATGGCCTGAGGATGCTCTAGGATAAAACTTCAAATCTCTGAAAGGAATAAGCATACAAAGCATTCTGTTTGAAATGTGGGTATGGTCTTGTTGATTGGAGTTCATCCACCAAACATCAAACAGTTGAGAGGAAGCCTTTGTTGGCCACACAAAAAAGAAGTCAGAGTATACTTCGTAGACCACAGAAGGAAAACATGTCCCACATTCTTCATATTGCATGCTTTTTTGGGGGGCTATTCCAGCTCCGATTTATATTTGATTTCCCTTCATTTCTGCTCATTATTTGCAACATTTTTCCTCTACCATGTTTGATAAGGGAAAACTAAAGCTTCACTGAAATGAAGGGAAATTTTACATTTTCTAATTTAGGAAACATTGTACTTGCCTGGTTCTCTCTGACCCTGTCACTTTTGATGTTAAATTTATGACTTCCTCATCACATTTCAGTGATGCCATGGTTCACACATCCTGATGCATTACCATGATGGTATAATGAGCATTTCACAGTGATAACAGCTGGAAATTTGGAGCTCTCTGCAATACAAAATAATTTAATGTCTGTCTAACCCTCTTAATTATTGATGAGGACAATGACGCTAAAGAAATCTGTTGAGCTTTAAATATGCCATTCTGATCTTATTATTGCAATGCTGACATAACACAAACTTTGAACAGCCTTTAAATATTTTTTTTTCATTTTATTGGCTCTCATTAAAACAGTATATAACTTTTAATTATGCTTGAGGCAGTGTTGGCTCATGTTTAGCCACAGGAGTTAAGCAGCAGTTGTGGACAAGGTCAATTAATTTCCCTTGTAACTAGCCCTAACTTTAGGGAACTTAGGTGTAAGGCTTGGGTATAATGCATAATGCACCACTGAGGATGCCTCTTTACCTACAATCTCTTTTTACTGTAAAATGTCTTCGAGTGCGAAGAAAAGTGCTATATAAATAAAATGTACCATTGTTGTAATTATTATTATTTGATCCCTCTGCATGCCTACATTACCAAGAAACTCCGGTTCCTCCTGTGCAAAAAAATGCTGATCTATACCAAGAGATATAACAGAGCCTGGGTGGAGAATGAACAAGGAGACCTTTATTAACATAGAGAGTAAATAAATCACAACATGAGTGACAGAGAAAGAGAGAAAGAGACCAATGACTATAGCTAGGACAAAGAGGTGACTTGGAGGTTGAGGTGGAACTATACACATTCACAACATTGTCGTGTGCATCAGTCAGTCCACTCGGCTACAAAACACAGACAAAACTCTTACTGACATGAGGGCCTTTGATGAGTCTACAGTATGTTCTCCAGTGATATGGTGGTTGTTGTGAACCTTTCCTCTTCAGCCTCTTGTTCAGCCCGTAGCCTTTGTTTGCCAAAGTCCAAGTCCCTGGGGTCACACCATTGCCTAGTGTTTTTACAACTCACATCCCTAATGTACAACAAATTCCAAGACACAAATTACTTTATAAACTGTGGTAATAACTTGACTTTGACAAAATAAAATTCAAGACCTGTACATGTTGTGTCAGAGCACACACTTAAAGGATACAGCTTTTATATCTGAGTTAGTTTGGAGACTATACATCTTGTGCTGTTTGCCAGCACAACATACTTACTAAAATATACTGTGCCAAATGTGTCAAAACATTTGGTACAGTTTATACTCCTGTTTTCACAAACGGTTTTGTTAGTGTTACTAACGTGCTGAGAAAGACTCTATTTTAGGAGTGTAGAGGTCTGATAGCATCATGTCTACAGATTGTATTGTTCAAAATGATACAGACAACACAAACCAAACAGTGATCCTACTCTGACAGACCTGGTGAACACAGGAAATGGCTCTACACTTGTGTTAGTGTGATGGCAAGCAAAAAAGTAGTGCCCGATGCCACGTTCACTAAAGTGAAAGCAAAAACAATGAAGTTCACAGTGAAACATCTCATTATAGACAGTTACTAGCCTACCATGATCACAAGGATGTTACATCATCCACAACAGATGTGACGTCCTTAGTTAGTCAAAGTTCAAAGGGTGAGGAGTTGCCAGGCTGTGACTGCTCATATGGATTGAGGCGGTATTTGTACATATGCATTTGGATTTGCACAAAGGCTACAAGAACGACTTTAGTGGAGATGACTGACTTGACTGAGGCAGTGAGATGGATCCTGACATTGACACAATGTATGTATCTTCTTACACCAAGCCAACTTTTAAATTTTCATGAAGAGTATGGATAAAACATTATATTTACAATATTTTCAAAGAAGGGCAAAGAAAAAGAGCAGAATCATCATAATCCTCTGATTCCTTTCTTACTCAGCCTGTTTAAAAAAAAAACCCACTGTTCCCTCCTTAAGTTCATCCTCTTAGTGATTCCCAACCAGACCTGTTTATCTTCTCAGCGTAAATATCAATTAAAACAGAAATATATGTTTCCTTATATTTTATGTTTGTGTCTCTTTATATGTCTTCAGTATATTTGGAATGGATGTGCTGACATAACAAAATTAAATGTTTCTTTATAATTCATCAATTGATTGAACAGAGCGATTTTTAAAATCTAAATTTTAGGACACACAGACTACAGGTTGGGAATCACTTCCTGACTGCCCTCTTTATCCTTTCCTTTCCCCCTGCTATTGTTTTTCTGTCCCTTGTCGTCATCCCTCATCATTTTACTCCATCCTCCTTCCCACTCTCCTGATACTGCAGCTATGTGAAGTCCTTGGAAACAGCCTCTATGAAGTTGGGCGCTGACATCAGGATGGTGAAGGTGCAGATGATGGAGAAGAGTGAGAAGGCCACCAAGCACAGCCGGTCTACCACCGCCGCTGCAAACTTCCACTCGCTGCAGATGGCCTCAGCCTCGTCCTGGTCACGGAAGCGCTGGGCGATATAAGACACCTCCTCCAGGATGCGCTGGATCTCCGGTGGGGGGATGCCGACTCCCACCCCGGCTATCCCCAGGCCCCCGACCCCATTGCCACCTCCTCCTACAGGTGGCTCAGCTTCCTCGCTTGGGGAGCCGTGGACGCGTCCACCTAGAGCCACCCCGGAGTCGCTGGAGGGCGGGCAGCGTGGGCTCTCAATGGGGTGGTAGTTGCCAAAGTAGAGGCTCATGGAGCCATTGGAGGTACCAGTGGGACAGGGCGGGCAGGAGGTTTGGGAGAGGGGCACAGAGAGGCTGGGCACAGTGCCCATTTCAATGGAGCTAGCGCTGGAGTGATGCTGGAGGGCGTGGCGGTACTTATGGTTGGACCGCTTGCGTTCATCGCCGGGCTGTTTCATACGGAGAAACCAGGCACACCAGTTCAACAGGACCACTCGCACCTAATGGGAGAGAAGGACTGTCAGTACCACACACTAACATGTCCATACACACTGGGGATAATGATAATGATACTGCTGCTAGGAACGAAGATTAGTACAAAAACTTTAGTTGCTCACCCATTTGGGCATCTTGCCTCCCTGAGGGTCATGATGGTGGAACTGCAGGACTATGACGGTAACCACAACAGACATACCCACAATCATCATGGTACTGGCAAAGTACTGGGCTGCCAAGGACACAGAAAACATCAACATACTTTGAATTTTACTCACATTTGTGAAAAAGATTACATCTTTGATCATGTCTTGTGCTCTCTTCCTTTTCATCCTTTCTAAATTCACCCCTGACAACATTTGATTTAACAACAAGTACTAACAGGTAAAAAAGAAATGTTAAGCTGAATTAATTACCAAAATAGGTTGATTTCATGCTCTAACATTAAAGGAAAGCAAGCCTGATCGAAAAGTTATATTGCTAGGGGGGGAAGATGCACACTTGAACTCAAACAGCAAAAAAAAAAAAAAAAAAAAAAAAAAAAAAATCAGTGCAAAAAGTGTGACAAAACAGAGAATAGGGGTAAACAAGCCAAAATAGCAGAGAGAGAGAGAGAAAGAGAGAGAGAGAGAGAGAGAGAGAGAGAGAGAGAGAGAGAGAGAGGGGGGGGGAGAGAAAGAGAGAAAGAGAGAGAGAGAGAGAGAGAGAGAGAGAGAGAGAGAGACAAAGAGAAAAAGAAAGAGAGAGAGATTAGTGTGGGTTCTGGGGGCACATCGGGGATGTTTTCACCCAAGGGAGGGAACTGTAAGGGAGTGAGGGGAGCATTAACTGAACACTGTGCTCGCCCACAGAGTGTACACAGACACACACATACACACAAACAGACACACACACAAAATATATCTCAGGGCCAGCCCTCTGTTTGCATGGTTGCTCATGACTGTGAACAAAGTACAGCCAATAGCCAAACACAAGTAGAGCTACTGTATCATCAAGGTCAAAGCTTGTGTGACCCTGCTGAGGTCATGGGTCATGACCCTGACTGTCCCGGTCATTTAAGGTGATAATGGAAGGAAAGATGGAGGTGGGGAGGTTAAGGGAGGAGGGAAGATAAAGAATGCATTGAATGGGAAGATGACAAAACAGAGAGGAGACAGTGACATGAAGAAATAACAAAGAGGTGACACATTGAAAGAGGTGAATGTGTATGTTGCCAAGAGCAGAAAATGGCTGATTTGCTTTCTCAGTTCCACAATAAATATATAAATGACTAAATAAATACAAATAAAGATGACTATAATGAGAAAGGTGCATTGCTTTCTCATCAAACTGCCACATTAGCAGGTGAATTAAAATATTTACAGCTGAGACAAAGTTGTTTGGCAACTTGCATTAAAAAAAATACTGGTAGCAAATTTTGTATGGTGATTATCATAGCACAACATAAGATCTGATGGCAGTGGGTGAAATTAGAATGCACACACAAACATTTGCTCACTGCACTGGTCTACTAACTAATTTTCTTATTCTACAGGACTACTACTGCTCTCTCTCTTTCTCTCTCTCCATCACTCTTTCTCTCACTCTCTTTCTCTCTGTAAGAGTGAAGATGGCCTAGACTTCACTGCTTTATGATGCTAATCACTTAAGCTTCTGTTATTTTATGGCGAGAGAGTCTGAAGAATAGTATGGTGTAATATAATAATTCAACATATAATTGTCAAACCTTCAATCCCAACCCACATCGTTATTCATGGTTGACTTAACTAAATTAAAAATGAATTAGAATTAAATTGAATTAAAATGAACTGAGCCAAGCTGTCTTGAATCAGATCAAATAGGGCTGTCCAAATTAACTGAAATGAACTTGCGCACACTTAGTTATGCTTAGCTGGTGATTAAAGGCCTGTGATAAAACACATATGGTCTGCTTCGGACAGGAGGGGTGAGCATTGCCTCATATAGAGAGTGATATTTGCAGCTACATCCAAGAAGCTACAGTAACTCACATCCACAGTCAGCCACTGTGTTGTAAACGGGCATGATTCATTTTTACAAGGACACTAAAAGTGTCCCAGTTGGCTTCATGTTCAAGAGATGGGAAATAAAAACGAGGTAATCACTGTATTGATAAAGCAGGTCGTGCAGCTTTTCTCAGTGGAGGAAATCACCATGCTAACTCAGTGGAAACACGCAGTTACGCAGTGATGTAATGATGTAGTAGCGATCATGTTTTGCATGGCTAAACAATATTTAAATCAATACACTCATAAAATACAGTAGAATTTAATGTCTGATTTTGACCCAGTGAGAGTGATTTGACACTGTACATTAGTACATTATATACAGGATTGCAGTCATAATTCAAAGCATGCAGGCACACAAGCACACACACTTACGTACACACACACACACACAAACACACACAAAGACACATTTTCTCTTCGGTGGCCCAGCGAGGAGAAAGTGATGACAGCTGAATTAGTGAGCGCTAACTCTCCTATCATGCCTGCTTCATCACTCGCTCCAGGAAGCCTTTGAAGTCTCTCTCTCTCTCTGAGAACTTTAGCCCCAAAGGTTACTCATCCCTTTCCCTCTCTCTCTTTGTCTTCCCCTCCTTCATCCATCATTCTTTCTCTCTCTATTCATTTCTTTCCTCCCTGGCGGAGATTCCAACTCTTCACGACCTATTAATGGTGTTGACAGCTTTAGTTGAGGCCACCCAATTTACTCCCTACACCTTCCGGGGGCACAGGGAAAGATGTATAGGTTCTCTGAGCCGGGCAAGCCAAAGCCCAGCCAAAGCCCAGCTATTATCTCGGGTGATCTATAAAGAGAGGCGAGACAATTGCCAACATTTAAAACCTACAAAAATGATGCATGTGTTAAATAACTGATCTTTAATTACTATGCAAAAATGACCTTCTCATTTTTTAGGAGGACAGATATCAAGTCATTGTGTTTCAGCCCAGTCACCTGGAAACGAATATTCCACACAAATAGACAAGTTTTGTGACATAATATTAAAGGCCCCATGGTGTACACTTTTTCAGGGTTTTATTTTAACTGTTGATATCCCTAGCATGATGTATTTGTGGTTTTGAGTACCTGTGGTCTGCTAAATATAGTTTCACAGCTCCTCATTTTTGCCTTTATCCCGGAGCTCTGGCAGCACAGTTCGTTTAGCCAATCGGAAGAGAGAATCAGCCCCTCTCCACTGATTGGCTGACTGTTTTCTGAGTGACATATGGTCGGGCCAATCAACCGACGTCACTGCACAATGCATTCTGGGACGTAAACAATAGCACGCCACCATATTGTGACACCATATTGAGCGAGAGAAAAACGGAGCCAACGAGATACAATAACTACTTGAAAACTTATCAAAAGCGAATTATCATCTTATGTAAGATTGTCATGGCTACCGCCGAGCACGATGTTATACAACCATACATATTTGATCCGAACCACAGACGAAGCCAGCATTGTATTGTGTCGGGTTGATAAAACAGTTGGCACTGAAATGAGCCCAACAGATGAGCAAATTTGGACTAAAACCCTACAGGACCTGGGAAACTGGGACCCTGAGCGTGATGGTTACGACCGTACGTATTTGAGTCCGCCTACGATCCTGAACCACAGACGGCAGGAGACACCAAACCACCTCAAATCCGTTTATTACAGGATGTTACAGAATGGTAAGTTATTTTAGTTAAATATGTTGTGAACTTGTTGCCCTGGGAGCGGAGGGGTATTGTCTAAGTTCGCTAGCTTGTGAGCTTGTTGGCCAGGGAACGAAGTCGGACTGGCTAAGTACGCTGGCTTGGTAGCTGGTTGCCTGGGGACGCAGGCGCTGTGGGCAGAGTCACAGTCCTTGACGTCAAGGATTAATGGAAGTACAGTCCGCTCGTTTTACAGGGACAGTTTCAAAAAACGGGCTGTGTGCACTTCTCCATTTATCATAGGTGTAACGCATGGGACAGTATTTATGTGGCCCCAATACCTTCCCTATCACGCAAAAACAACGAAAATTGCATTTTTCAGGCCATGGGGCCTTTAGATGAGCAAAAAAACACTGTGTTATAGGTGGTGATTGGTACAATCAAAAGGACTTTGCTTCATGTTTGTTTTTAACTAATATTTGCTAGCTATTATTAGCGCAAATGCTTCGTAACATTAACCATGACCTTTTCCTAACCTTAACCGAGCAGTTTTGATGGCTAACAAAGCAAACAAAAATGGATAAAGTAGCTAACAAGCAAATGATATGTGACATTGACACAGGGTCCACCATATTGACTATGAGTCTAAATGTTTACATAAAACATATTAAAACATATTTTTGGCTTACAAAACATTAACATTTCAATGTATTTGTTGGTTTACAGAAACGTAAAAGAGCAGCGTTTTAGTCTGGTGATAGGGTGTTTTTTTTTTTTTTTTCTTTTTTTTTTGATTAGAACATTTTCCAAGGACTCGAGTATCCCTTAGTCAGTTACACATGTCATAAGAGGACTGCATGCATTAGCATGCATATGTATAATTATGGCAAGACACATTGGTACCATTCAAAAATTAATGGTTTTCTTACAAGTTTCCTGTCACACACTCTTGCTTACCCTTTTTAGAAAATGCCATCTTGTCAGTGTTGTCTCCAGCCCGTGATCATACATTTATGCACACACATGTAGTCTCACTCTCATTCACACACACACACACACACACACACACACAAAGTTATATACATACAGTATAACTCACCAATGAGAGGTACAGAGTCGGATGTGGCAGGCATGATCTCTGCAACCAGCAGCATGAAGACAGTGAGCGACAGCAGCACAGTAATACCTGGAGGCAGAGAGAGGCGCATGAACATACATTCATAGTGACTTGATGAGGATCACTGGTGTATGAAATTATTCCTGTAATGACTTATGTATATAATTATTTATGTTTCTATGATTACAACCATTTGTTAGTTGGTGGCTCCTCTGACATGTCCAAGGTAGGCTACATCCCCAGAAATCACTGACAAACTCTAACACTGCAACCCGTGTCTGCTCATCCGTGGATGGCTATTTGTCAAAGCTGATGGAACTGATAGAATTTCAAAATGCTGAGATTTCAGGGCAAGCTTCATATTTGGAAATTCAATAATTCCAAGGTGGTGTGTTATGCATGTATTCATAAGCCAGCTGTATGATTCATGTGTGTGTGCGTGTGTGTGTGTGTGTGTGTGTGTGTGTGTGTGTGTGTGTGTTTGTATGTTTATAGTGCATGCAGGCACACAGATACACACAGATGCACACTGAAGCGCACTTGCGAGTGTGCTTCAGTGTGAGCATGCAGTAGTGCGCTAGTGTGTGTATCAGTCTAAACCTTTGCTAATCACTTCTCTTGCGAGATATCTTTTTTTGGGTCGAGCAACCTCCATAACCTAAGGGCCTAGGAAGCCCATTCAAATCATATTGATTTTTTCAAAAATTATGGAATTCTCTTTACTTCTTTCCCTCTTTCATTCCATCCGTCCTTGCTGAGGCATTTTTTTGTTCAAGAGCAGAGCCACATGTACTTCTGCGTGTGTTCAAGTGTCCCTCACCCAGAGAGATCTTCTCCCCAGAGTCTGCAGGGAGCAGGAAGACCAGCAGGGCCAGGCCAGAGATCAGCACACAGGGGATGAGCAGGTTGAGTCCATAGTAAAGGGTTCTGCGGCGCATGGTGACCGTGAATGTCACGTCAGGGTAGGGCTCCTTACAACACTCATAGTACAGCTCATTACGTTTAGCTGGTACACCTAAGGGAAGAGAGCACACAGATTCAGATACTGTATGTACGGATGTGCAGACAGAGGGATAAAGTAAGCAAGTGAAAGCATGCAAGTGCAAGTTAGCAAGTGAGTAAATATAATATCCAGGGAAGGTCCACTCTTCAGTTGTAAAAACTTTTTAACTATATGCCCCGCCCCAACAACCCCATAGACAACATCCCCACCTGGATCCTAAACCCTGAGGCTGGAGATCACATATGGCCTGGCTACATCCCTGTCTATGTGTCAAGCATTCCTATTACACGCCATCTGGTCCTGTCTGACACCCATCCGGCCGGACAAACAACCCCGAGGACCAGGCCCCGGGATCTGCTCTACTGCTCTGTCCCAGCTGGAGACGCCCTGCTTGGGAGGTCTTCCAAAACATCTCCCTTTTCCTCTCCTGCAGCTATATTTCTCCCATCCAGATGATGTCCCAATTGTTTAAATAGAAATGATTAATGCTCTTAAGTTCATTTTAGACTTGGGAAGTCAACAAGGCCACTCATCCCCACTGAGGTTAGGGTTAGGTACTCCATTAATCAAACAAAATGTAAACACATTTGTGCCTAATGCAGTGTTGATTAAGCACTCATGAGTATTTTGCTGTCCATAGAAAAATAGCATTTGGTTAGTTCTGCATCATTATTTGAGCAATGTCAAATGTTTTGAGGATAGTGATGACTGCAGTGATGTAAGCAAGCCAAGATCCTGTACATGATAAATACAGCAGTGAATTGTGGCTGAGCTATTGTAGTGCCGCGAGCAGGAATTTTGCTTTCAAGTGTCATAGGAGGAATTTTACAAATGGCAGACATTGATTTTGTGTTAAAATACACCTACTCAATTTTACAATTGCACTGGCCCCTATAGTGTCATTGTGGCTACCACTGATGATAAACCACCCAATTCGACTGTTAGCACACCACTGAATGGATGTTAACAGTCGTAATCACTCCACAGCTATGGGTTAGTAGGTCCCTACTGTACCTTCTAGTGGCTCAGACGGCTGTTGTCATTTATTCCTATCATTATCGCACCATTCAGTGGTGTGTTCATGGTCAAAGGCGGTGTATAAACAGCGGTAAGGCTTTCTTACCCACAAGGTCCCATTCCCCGTTGGGTATGTAGGTGGATGTGTCCACATCTAGCATCTGGAGGTCCAACAGCCAACCGTTGTGGGTCCAGGATCCAAATTTCAAGTCACACTTCTGGACATCAAACGGGAACCAGCGCACGTCGATGTAGCAGGTGCTCTTCAGGATTCCAGGGGGAATGTACTGGCAGTAACCCGACGCATTCACCAACACATTGGTATGGAAGGTGGCATCAAAACGCTCATCAGCACTGGGAGACAAGACGGGGCAGACCACAAGTTGGCTATTATTGGTACATTTTTAGAATTTTTTTTTTCACTGTGCATTTTCTCTGTAAAATAAACCTATTAATGAAATGACTTTGATGAAAGCAGACTGCGGGGAGAGAACTGAGAGGAAGGTTACTATGTTGTTTTGAATTCAGATAAATGATAAGCAGACCTACAGTCAGGGCTAAACAGTTAGACATTAAGTTAGTGGGTAAGAGTGGGACAGACATTTTGAGAAAAAATAATTTGAGTTTTACAGAACAAGAAGTAGGCCTTGGGGAGACGGCTCGGATACTGCATGAAAAGAAACACAATATGTCTGCTTGCCCGAATAGGACAGACAGAGATTTAGCTGGCTTAACACAAACCTTTGCTGTGGTGTGTGTGTGTGTGTGTGTGTGTGTGTGTGTGTGTGGGTGGGTGTAGCTGTTCATATTTCACTTGTATTCTTGTGTGAGCTGTGTAGATTACAGTGCTTGGGCTGTGAGCCTCTTTGCTGTTTCAGCCTAACCTGTCGCAGCAATGAGCAGTGAAGTGATATAGCAACCCAGCCATCTGTGGACCTGCCAGTCTGCTCAGATCCCACACACACATATACATCAACACACACACACACACACACACACACACACACACAGAGGTGAAACCAAGGTGAAATCTAGGTCAGAGTGAGAGGAAAATTTCAGTCCAATTGCTATGTCAACAAGAAGGCCCTCAGTAGAGTGTAGACATCTGCCAAGGCTGTGGTTGGATGTTACGGCCTGGTTGGTGCAAAGTGATGGTAATGCTGTTGTCATAGGACACTTTCTCACCAAGGTCCATGCGAATCTGTCCTGTGTTTTTTTTTTTTTTTTTTCTCTTTCAAATCCTGCTGACAGACAGACAAACAGGGGTGATCACATAACCTCTTACTGTAGGTTTCATCTCTGTGGCAGAGGTAAATATGCAGGCTCAGGAACAGCAGCCCACACATGCAGAAATGGTGAATAGCCTTCATCTACTTAAAGTTTCAAATATTCAAATCAGCTCACTTGAGGTGCATCTAATTCATCGTGCCAGATTCTCATGCAGACTCAAAAGTAAAAACATTACTTATAAAAAGTAATGCAGGAAATTATTCAGTGCGTATGTTTTGAAACTACTCAAACATAAAAACTATATTCAGGTTCACAGGGTTGCAGGGAAGCCTATACAGAGAAATCACAGCCATTGACTGCTTAAGGACAGGAAAAAAAGAGTGCAGTACATCTTTTTGAGCATCAGGGGCAGTGCTGAGCTCTTGCTAAACACAGTGGAATATATAGTGGATTCATTGGGCTTAAATCCCATTAAATGATCACTACTTTTGATTTAAAATATTTACCTGTAACCACACTCCTTCTGCTGTTGTTACATGGACCAATATGTATGGTGAAAATATAAGCTGATGTGAAATCAGTGGTTGCAAAATGATGGCAATTTGAGAGGATTTCCACTTTCATTGAGGACAAAAGATCTATCTATCTATCTATCTATCTGTCTATCTATCTATCTATCTATCTATCTATCTATCTATCTATCTAGATAGATAGATAGACAGCTAGATTAAGTCTTGATAGGAACATGAGGTAAATCCCTGTATTCAGCTATTATTTGGACATATTGTTTAGAAAAGGACAGTGTGTCTTGGCACAGAAACACCTTTAAGAGACATATTGTTAAAGAGGTAAATGTAACAACTAAACACCTAATTTTAGATCCACGTCAGGTCTGGGACTCTGGCTGAACTCTAATTAAGTATTAAAAGAGGAGCTTCTCTGGTGTCGGTGAGTGTGGGAACTATGAAGTGAAGCGCCAGAGGCAAATTCTGAACTGTTGGAGAATTTACTCAGACAACCTGCCTTCTGTTTCATTTCCACGCCTACAGCCAAAATGCTGTTCACAACCACACACACAAACACACGCAAACAACATGACGAGGCATGTGGGTTTAGTACATGGAAACCCGCTCAATTCTGACCTTATATCCTGTGCCCTATATTGTCCTACTCACGCACATGCAGAAACACACACGCAAGGCCCGACAGGAAGACAATGTCATTGTACAGCGACCGACTCACTGTTTGTCTACTGTTGCTGCTAGTTGGAAGCAATGCAAATTTTCCTGTTCCTTCTCTTTGTCCCTACTCTCCTTTTCACTTTGCCTTAAAGATCTCTTGGGGATAAGAGGGTAAAATGAGGACTGCTGAACCCTGATGAAAAACTGTAGATAGAGGAGAAGAGAAGAGAAGAGAAGAGAAGCGAAGAGAAGAGAAGAGAAGAGAAGAGAAGAGAAGAGAGGAGAACTGTATTCCCTGTTTGGACAGGATTGGTTTTATGGGCAGAGGTGCGATAATGTAATAATTACCAAAGCATCTCTGCTA